>NC_053025.1:515388444-515546106 GCF_003073215.2 Triticum urartu | reverse complement strand
ACATTAGAAAAGCTTTAGCATACGAACTACATGATCTTGTGCTAGGCTTAGGATTGGGTCTTTGTCCATCACATCATTCTCCTAATGATGTGATCCCGTTATCAATGACATCCAATGTCCATGGTCAGGAAACCGTAACCATCTATTGATCAACGAGCTAGTCAACTAGAGGCTTACTAGGGACATGGTGTTGTCTATGTATCCACACATGTATCTGAGTTTCCTATCAATACAATTCTAGCATGGATAATAAACGATTATCATGAACAAGGAAATATAATAATAACTAATTTATTATTGCCTCTAGGGCATATTTCCAACAGTCTCCCACTTGCACTAGAGTCAATAATCCAGTTCACATCGATATGTGATTAACACTCAAGGTCACATCCCCATGTGACTAACACCCAAAGAGTTTACTAAAGTCAATAATCTAGTTCACATTACCATGTGATTAACACTCGATGAGTTCTGGGTTTGAACATGTTATGCTTGTGAGAGATGTTATAGTCAACGGGTCTGAATCTTTCAGATCAGTATGTACTTCGCAAATCTCTATGTCATCTTGTAGATGCAGCTACTACGCTATATTTGGAGCCATTTCAAATAACTGTTCTACTTGGAGCTATTCTAAATTGTTGCTCCATTATACGTATCCGGTATCTCTACTCAGAGCTATCCGGATAGGTGTTAATCTTGCATCGACGTAACTCTTTACGTCGAACTCTTTATCACCTCCATAACCGAGAAACATTTCCTTATTCCTCTAAGGATAATTTTGACCGCTATCTGGTGATCTACTCCTAGATCACCTTTGTACCCTCTTGCCAGACATGTGGCAAGGCACACATCAGGTGCGGTACTCAGCATGGCATACCGTATAGAGCCTATGACAAAAGCATAGGGGACGACCTTCGTCCTTCCTCTTTCTTCTGCCGTGGTCGAGCTTTAAGTCTTAACTTCATACCTTACAACTCAGGCAAGAACTCCTTCTTTGACTGGTCCATCTTGAACACCTTCAAGATCATGTCAAGGTATGTTCTCATTTGAAAGTACCATTAAGAATTTTGATCTATCCTTATAGATCTTGATGCTCAATGTTCAAGTAGCTTAATCCAGGCTTTCCATTGAAAAATACTTTCCAAATAACCCTATATGCTTTCCAGAAATTCTACGTCATTTCTGATCAACAATATGTCAACAACATATATTCATCATAAATTCTATAGTGCTCCCACTCACTTCTTTGGAAATACAAGTTTCTCATAAACTTTGTATACACCCAAAATCTTTGATCATCTTATCAAAGCATACATTCCAACTCTGAGATGCTTACTCCAGTCCTTAGAAGGATTGCTGGAGCTTTGCATACTTATTAGCATCTTTCAGGATTGACAAAACCTTCCGGTTGTTGACATACAACCTTTCCTCAAAAATCGTCGAGGAAACAATGGTTTTTGGCATCCTATCTGCAAGATTTCATAAATAATGCAGTAATTGCTAATATAATTCCAACAGACTCTTAGCATCGCTACGAGTGAGAAAGTCTCATCGCAGTCAACTCCTTGAACTTGTCGAAAAACATCTTAACGACAAGTCGAGCTTTCTTAATGGTGATACCTACCATCATTGTCCGTCTTCCTTTTAAAATCCATATGTACCTAACAGCCTTACGACCATCAAGTAGTTCTCCCAAAGTCTACACTTTGTTTTCATATATGGATCCTCTCTCGGATTATATAGCCTCGAGCCATTTTGGAATCCAGGCCCACCATCGCTTCTCCATAGCTCATAGGTTCATTGTTGTCTAGCAACATGACTTCCAAGACAGGATTACGTACCACTCTGAAGTAGTACGCATCCTTGTCATCCCACGAGGTTTGGTAGTGACTTGATCTGAAGTTTCATGATCACTATCATAAGCTTCCACTTCAATTGGTGTAGGTGCCACAGGAACAACTCCTGTGCCCTGCCACACACTAGTTGAAGAGACGGTTCAATAACCTCATCGAGTCTCCACCATCCTCCCACTCAATTCTTTCGAGAGAAACTTTTCCTCGAGAAAGGACCCGATTCTAGAAACAATCCCTTATTGCTTTCGGATCTTAGACAGGAGGTATACCCAACTATTTTGGGTGTCCTATGAAGATGCATTTATCCGCTTTGGGTTCGAGCTTATCAGCCTGAAACTTTTTCACATAAGCGTCGCAGCCCCAAACTTCTAAGAAATGACAGCTTAGGTTTCTCTAAACCATAGTTCATATGGTGTCATCTCATCGGAATTATGTGGTGCCCTATTTAAAGTGAATGTAGTTGTCTTTAATGCCTAACCCATAAACTATCATGGTAATTCGATAAGAGACATCATGGTATGCATCATATCCAATAGGGTGCAGTTATGATGTTCGGACACACCATCACACTATGGTGTTCCAGGCTGTATTAGTTGTGAAACAATTTCCACAATGTCTTAATTCTGTGCCAAACTCGTAATTCAGATATTCATCTCTATGATCATATCATAGATATTTTATCCTCTTGTCACGATGATCTTTCAACTTCACCCTGAAATTACTTGAACCTTTCAATAATTCAGACTCGTGATTCATCAAGTAAATATACTCAACATCTACTCAAATCATCTGTGAAGTAAGAACATAATGATCTCCACTACATGCCTCAGCACTCATTGGATTGCACACATCAAAATGTATTACTTCCAACAAGTTGCTTTCTAGTTCCATTTTACTGAAAACGAGGCTTTCAGTCATCTTGCCCATGTGGTATGATTTGCATGTCTCAAGTGATTCAAAATCAAGTGAGTCCAAACGGTCCATTTGCATGGAGTTTCTTCATGCATATACACCAATAGACATGGTTCGCATGTCTCAAACCTTTCAAAACAAGTGAGCCCAAAGATCCATCAACATGGAGCTTCTTCATGCATTTTATACCGATATGACTTACGTGGCAGTGCCACAAGTAGGTGGTACTATCATTACTATCTTTTGGCATGAACATGTGTATCACTACGATCGAGATTCAATAAACCATTCATTTCAGGTGTAAGACCATTGAAGGTATTATTCAAATAAACAGAGTAACCATTATTCTCTTTAAATGAATAACCGTATTGCGATAGACATAATCCAATCATGTCTATGCTCAACGCAAACACCAATCTCGATGGTAGAGGGAGCGTACGATATTTGATCAACCTTGGAAATACTTCCAACACATATCGTCATCTCACCTTTAGCTAGTCTCCGTTTATTCCGTAGCTTTTATTTCGAGTTACTAACACTTAGCAACCGAACCGGTATCTAATACCCTGGTGCTACTAGGAGTACTAGTAAAGTACACATTAACATAATACATCCAATATACTTCTATCGACCTTGCCAGCCTTCTTATCTACCAAGTATCTAGGGTAATTCTGCTCCAGTGGCTGTTCCCTTTATTACAGAAGCACTTAGTCTCGGGTTTGGGTTCAACCTTGGGTTTCTTCACTAGAGCAGCAGCTGATTTGCCGTTTCATGAAGCATCCCTTTTTGCCCTTGCCCTTCTTGAAACTAGTGGTTTCACCAACCATCAACAATTGATGCTCCTTCTTGATCTCTACTTTTGTGGTGTCAAACATCGCGAATATCTCAAGGATCATCATATATGTCCCTGATATATTATAGTTCATCACGAAGCTCAAGCAGCTTGGTGGTAATGACTTCGGAGAACCATCACTATTTCATCTGGAAGATCAACTCCCACTCGATTCAAGCGATTGTTGTACTCAGACAATCTGAGCACAAGTTCAACAATTGAGCTTTTCTCCCTTAGTTTGCAGGCTAAGAAAATCGTTGGAGGTCTTATACCTCTTGACGTGGGCACGAGCCTGAAATCCCAATTTCAGCCCTCGAAACATCTCATATGTTTCGCGACGTTTCAAAACGTCTTTGGTGCCTCAACTCTAAGCCGTTTAACTGAACTATCACGTAGTTATCAAAATGTGTATGTCAGATGTTCGCAACATCCATAGACAACGTTCGAGGTTCAGCACACTGAGCGGTGCATTAAGGACATAAGCCTTCTATGAAGCAATGAGGACAAACCTCAGTTTACGGACCTAGTCCGCATAATTACTACTATCAACTTTCAACTAAATTTTCTCTAGGAACATATCTAAACAGTAGAACTGAAGCGCGAGCTACGACATAATTTGCGAAGACCTTTTGACTATGTTCAGGATAATTAAGTTCATCTTATGAACTCCCACTCAGATAGACATCCCTCTAGTCATCTAAGTGATTACATGATCCGAGTCAACTAGGTCGTGTCCGATCATCACGTGAGACGGACTAGTCAACATCGGTGAACATCTTCATGTTGATCGTATCTACCATACGACTCATGCTCGACCTTTCGGTCTCTTGTGTTCCGAGGCCATGTCTGTACATGCTAGGCTCGTCAAGTCAACCTAAGTGTTTCGCGTGTGTAAATCTGTGTCGTAATACGCCGTTTCAAACAGGCAGGAATGGGAACGAAGCCTTTTGTCTATTTCGTTAGTATTACGAGAGCTTTGTAGACAACTCTATCATGACCTGTATCATTCTTAACTACTTGCATGATACCCCAAAATATGCCTCATGCTCATTAATACGATCAGGTTAGCTTGTATGAGCTGTCACTCGATAGATAATCAACAACAATAGTTATTTCTGTCTCAGGTTGTATTTTGAAGACTGTATTGCAGCTTAAAGGGTTACGTTGGAATGGTTTTAGGTGGACTCGATCCATACATTCCTTATAGAGATTACATTTTTTAATGAGGGATTCATCTTATTTACTACCGTCGTCTCTAAGTAAACAAGACGTATAAACAATGAGTAGACATCACATGCAATTCAGAATAATGTGACGATGAATAATACTGAGTCGAGGGATATTCTATGATTTAGACGTCCAATAAGGTTCGCATACAATACATCGAAATTCTTCGTGGCTTCCTCTCGAGATTGGTGCATGCTATTGTCTACTTCGCGACATATGACTTCACTCTGAAGATTGTTGAATCGTAATCACAATCATTGGTCCATGATCTCCATCATCGTGTCTCCATGGCAAGTTGTCGACGTCTATCTATTACTGTCTACTCACTACAGCTAGTGACCTTCGAGTTCAGTTCGATACTCATAAGTCTGAGAGAACATAGTGAAAAGTTACGATGCACTTATGTTGACACGTAGGTGCATACGTCAGATCCAAATTACTAGATCTTTAATTGTAGCGTTTCACTCTTTACTTGTGTCCTGATGTATAGACACTGACACCGTACTGTTAAAGGCGGTCAAGAAATCACTGAAGGTAAAAATTTTCGCATTGTCTGAATGCTCTACAATCAGTTACATCGTCACACCATGTTCCAATCCCTTGTATGTGAAGTCCGATTCCATTATAAGATTACATCTCATCAGTTCAGTCATATATATATTAATGCACAGAGACTAAATAGTTGATCTTAATACTGGTTCTCTGCAGGAATTTTTTCTCCTGAACTGAAGATGACTTAATGCGAATCTACTCTTCTCCTTTTCGCCCCGTGGCGCGTACTCCCGTCTTATACGTTTTATGTTGTTGAGGAGAGCAGAATGCAATAATGAGTAGGTAGCATTGATGCCAAATTTGTTTCATTCTCATAAATTTTTAGGAATCACGACCCGTAGCATGTTTGATTGTGAGTCATGTACAACCTCGGTGCAAGCGAGCGGGGCTCATCAAGAGATTTATCTTTCTGAGCACATTCTCAAACTGGTGTTACAGTGATCCATAATCGTGTAGATCGAGACATAAAGCGTCAGGCGATTTTAAATGTATCTTTGTCAACTTTTTCTTTCGGGCGTTCCACACGTATGAGGCTTTTAATATTTTGTAGACACGTCAACTTAAACGATGGACGTGGACAATTCGATTTGGATACTCTCAAGCGAAACTGAACATCTGTGGATGCAATTATGGAGAGATCATATGTGGTACTATTATTCGTCTTCCACGTGAGACCGTTACTCAATCATCAAGTGAGGGGATGACAAACCGCAATGGATCCCAAAACTGCCTTACAAACCCAGCAAGCTGCTTCGAAGAGCATCTGCGCTTAAAGTACGATTTACGGCATTACTCTAGCTTCGAATCATGGATAGGTTCGCTTGTACTCTTGCAAGTAGATCCTATGGTCACGTATTATGCATTTGCTCATTTCGAATGTTGATGTTCGTGCATCATTAGTCTTAGAGCATATATCAATATGAGCGTTGTAATTTGAGCTATTGTAGAACCCGACGTGGGACGAGTCTGTGAATAGATATTAGGAACTTCACTCCTCCGTCAGATAACTTTACACACATTCAGTGATGTTGGCGTACCGCCTTTGAGACTTGGGTGATCCTCCGCTGTCTGCGGGAAATACGCTCTTGTGAGTAGTTTCTCGAGAAGTGCTCCCGCGATGCGTGTTTCAGAACATTGAGTGCGGTGTTGCGGGTGAGTAGGATGTTCTACATCAGTTTGCTAAAACACATTCAGTACACCCGGCTATAAGACCAGATTATATCTTAGACACACGCGAATAACACATACTGTATAGGTTTGCAACCTTAGGCCGAAGGTTGACTTGGGCGTGTGTACTGCTCATCGCGCCTCCGCTCGTGGTTCAACATCTCAACCGCCAAAGCTACCTGGTTTCCATTTCCTCACACCTTCCATTCATACGAATTCTTCGAGTCTTAGTGTCGCGTGTGATTTGCCATAATTGAGTTGCGGGTAAATACTGTATTGGATACACTGCAAAACGATGCAAGTATTGTGTTCCACTCGAGATGTCAATGACTTTCATTGCTCCGGTCGTCGTCAGTCTCGGTGGTTCATCCGCACTGCTGATATTACTCGTGACTACGTCTCTAGTGGCTCTGTGACTCTCCTCTACTCTAGCTCTCGATCTATATTCACATTCTTTCAGATGCGATTTGAATGGACAGGATTAGCTGATGGGCTCTATTCTGAGCTGGGTGTGAGTTTCCTTCTTTACGCGTTAGTGGAACTTAAGTTATCCTGAAAGCTATAATAGTCAATCATAAGCTACTTGTTCAAGTGCATATCGTTCTCTTAATGTCGTATGTCCTTCTCAACCTGCCGCATTTTCTCAGTTACTCTCTCTCTCCACCCAACTGCACTATTTCACCCCCCTTCTCCACGTCGATCTATCTCCATAGCCTCTCACATTTTACGTATCTATTCTGTTTAGAGTATTTGGTATTCCTAGAGTTGCACAGAAAAATTTGTCTGAGGAAGCATTTCATCATTAGTTAATTTTTTCGGGAGCTTAGGGTCCGGTAAATTGGTCGCGTGATATGCTGCCTCGCGATTCTTCAATAGTTAAGTATTGAGTCTTATGTGATGTCTCCATGTATAATGACACACGGTCCAGTGGTGTGCATCACCACGTTTTCTCGTGACTGTTCGTGGCTGTTCGGAACTCGTCTTCGATACATGTAGACTATGACGACACCTCTATACTGAGTGGAAGTATCAAGTGATATGCGCTTTGTCTCTAGTGGCGATAATGGGCACATATATAATGGATTTTTAGAATTTATTGAAAACGATTTTTGCTTCATCTCTCACATAGTTAACGGTTATCTTGAGAATTACGTGCAGACACAATATGTAGGTGGGCCACCCACTAGTGATTGTCATGAATCACCAAGAAAGGGCGGATTCACTTTCACTTAGCCATAGGAGTTTGACAGTGAGGCTACTTATATAGCCCCTGGTGGCGCCTGCGCTCGCCCGAACTCGGGGCGCGTATGTGCCTGGCCGGGAAATGGCCCTTCGTTAATGCGGAGGAATCCTAAAGATTCCGGTAAGTCATCGAGTGGTTAACTAGTCTCACGCTATATCATGACAGTCAGTTTTCGGCTTTCTCTACTGAGGTGCTCGCCTGGCCGAACCGGGGCACAATCGCAGTAGTTCTCCTGGTGCCGCCTTAGCCGATAGAGTGGAACGTAAGGCAGCAAAACACAGGAGCCGGGCAAACCCAACATTTGACCAAAGACATGATTCGGAGCTGATGCATATAAGGCCAAACTCGCGACGCCGAACACTCCCTAAGGTATTCGGTCTTTATGATGGCGGGTGGGATAACGCCCTTAGTAATAAGCCCCTAGTGTCCAGGTACGCGCAAAACTCTGACGTGGCCACATGCCAAAACGCCAGCCTCCTCCTTGGTTATACCAAGAAACCAGGGGATGTGTATCAACAAGAGACAGTAAAAAAGGTTTACGCAGGGTCTTAATCTGAAAAGAATCCTTGGAACGGGTCCCTGCTACATGTCTGCGCCTGTGTCTCCGTTGTGCCATATCCTGAACGGGCGTAGCACGGTGTTCATCTGTAAAAGAGAGGAACTTAGTTGAAGAAAGATCGTGCCAAACATAAGTTATACTAAATAAACAAAGAATAAATCGAAATGGGTAAAATTGAGCTTTATTGTCTCTTGTTTTATATGCACGGAGCCCCTAGTACAGGGGTATACGGCTATTAAGCCTTTATCAATTGTATGTTTATGCTGGACTTGTCTAGCTGTGTCCGTGGTCTTAACGACCTGTTTAGGTGCTTTGACTGGTAAAGCCGCTTTATTGTGGGGCTGTCAAGGCAGCTGCACTGTCTTCCGCGCGTGAGGAACACTCAATTTTTCCCTTTAATGAGATGATGCCTCGTGGACCGGGCATCTTAAGGGCAAGAGATGCATAATGCGGTATTGCGTTAAAGCGGGCGAAAGCTTCGCAACCCAGCTGTAAGTGCATCTAGTGCCACCCCTAGTTGGTTTTGGAGTATTGACGACAAACCTAGTTGAGGCACTAATGTGTTTGTGAGAATTGCAGGATAACACAGGTAGAAGTCCCTCATTGATTCAGTTTTCCTACCAGAGATGAGCCCTAAAAATGTATGAAGACATTGAAGTCAAAGGTGGTATATGAAGATATTCACATTGAAGACTATGACAAGAGAAGACACCGCATGAAGCCTATGGAGCTCGAAGACTTAGATCTTTCGTAGTTCTTTTTCTTCTATGTTGAGTCATAGGAACCACCGTACTGTTAAGTGGGGTCCAAGAGAACCAGTCAGAATGACTGAAGTGATGCTTAAACAAAACCTATGTCTTCGAGTGAAGACTTTGAGAGCGAATCTTGTCCAGAGTCGGACAAGTCAGCTTTGCTTGTAGCCCAAGTAAAGTTGTCGTGTGAGTTTGAAATCTGACCGTTGGAACACGTGTCAGTTCCTTAGTGACCCAGGGTCATTTCGGACAAATCAGGTCGGGTTGCCTAGTGGCTATAAATAGCCCACCCCCTACAACCATAAACGGTTGGCTGCTCAGATTCAGAGTACGGCTTTTGTCGTTTGAGAGCAACCCACCTCGAAGCCTTTGAGAGAGAATTCCTTGCGAGGATAAATCCCTAACCACCCAGAGCCAAAGAGAATTAGGCATCACTTAAGTCTTCTTGTCTGTGTGATCTGAAGACTTATTACACTTGAGGACTGTGCATCCTCCAGCCGGTTAGGCGTCGCGTTCTGAGCATCCAAGAGACATTGTGGATTGCCGGTGAACAAAGTCTGTGAAGGTTTGGGAGTCTACCTTGAAGACTTACCAGAGTGATTGGGCGAGGTCTGTGTGACCTTAGCTCAAGGGGAATACGGTGAGGACTGGGTGTCCTGAGCTGCGTGTTCAGGACTGGGTGTCCGGGACTGTGTGTCCTAAGGTTTAAATACCTAGCCGCCCTAACCAGACGTACAGTTGTCACAGCAACTGGAACTAGTCCAACAAATCATTGTCTTCAACGAGTCACTGGTTTCATCTTTCCCTTCCCTTTACTTACTGTTACTCCTTGTCAAGTCATTGTATGTTTGCACTATCTTTTGTCTTCACTGAGTGACTGCGTGTTCTATGTGGCTTCACAATATCTTCCTACCTGATCTCTACTACATTGCTGCTATTAGTCATTGTGCTCTCACTTCATTGAATACTTGACTATGGTTTGCCTAGTGTAGTCTACCTTCCGCTGCATGGTAATAGGTTTATTTCTATCATTCTTCGAAACATTCACCCTTTGAAGACTTTCATAAAAATCGCCTATTCACCCCCCTCTAGTCGATATAACGCACTTTCAATTGGTATCAGAGCGAGGTGCTCCCTTGTTCTGTGTGATTCGGTTTAACCACCTGGAGTTTTAGCTATGTCGACTGCAGGGATAATTAAAGTCTCCGCTGCGTGCCCCGTCTTCGATGGAACTGAATATCCCTACTGGAAGAATAAGATGCGCATGCATCTTGAAGCCATTGACGTTGACCTATGGTATGTCATCAAGAACGGCGTTCCCAAGGATGGAGAAGGTGTCACTGCTGCTGATGTCAAGAAGTTCGTTCAACTGGACTCTACTGCCAAGAATATCATCTGTGGTCATCTGACCAAAGGACGGTATGGCCGTGTGAGTGCTTTGCAAACATCTAAGCTGGTCTGGGACTGGCTCTCCAAGGTCAATGAAGGCATCTCAACCCAGAGAGATCAAAGAATCAGTGTCCTTCGCAACCTCTTCAACCGCTTCAAGCGAAATGACAATGAGAATGTCCAGCTCACATTTGACCGACTCACTGACTTCACAAATGAGCTTCAAGCCCTCGGCGCTACTGAGATCACCAAGCATGAAGTCGTCAAGACACTATTGAGATCACTTGACAGTTCGTTTGACACCCTAGCCCCGATGATTCAAGAACGACCTGATTTCAAGACACTCGATCCGTCCGACATACTTGAGAGGCTCAACACACATGAGTTTTAGCTTTCTGAGAAAAGAGATATCTACGGTCCAAACTATGGGCGAACTCGTGCCTTGAAGGCAAAAGCTGTCTCCTCATCTGAAGAAGAATCTGACAGCAGTTCTGATGATCCTGAAGACATTGGAAAGGAACTTGCTATGCTTGTGAAGAAGTTCCAAAAATTCACCAAGAAGAAAGGCTTCAGAAAGTCTTCAGGATCAAGCTCAAGGAATGATGAAGCTTCTTCTCATGACTACAAGAAGAAAACATGCCACAAGTGCAAGAAAACTGGCCACTTCATCTCTGAGTGTCCGCAGTGGGACAATGAGAACAGAAAGAAGAAGAAGAGCAAGGAATATGGCTCTGACGACAAGAAGAAGAAGAAATACTCAAAGTCTTCTTCCAAGTCTTCCTCAAAGTCTTCATCACACAAGAAGAGCTCATCTGGCAAGGCACGTGCGTTTGTTGGCAAGGAAATGGATTCAGAGGAGGAGTCCGCTTCTGAGGAGGCGGAGGTGGAGTCTGAGGAGGAGTCCGATTCTGGCGTTGCAAGTCTGGCTACAGCATACGTTGCCAAGTCCATCTTCAATACTGAAGACAATGACTTCACCACCGACATCGATGCAAACAACAAGGACTACTCTGCTCCTACCTACTGCTTCATGGCACGCGGTGCCAAGGTAAACACATGCACTACTCACTATCAAACATCTAGTGACGATGACTCTGATTGTGATTCAAGACCCGGCTACAAAACACTTGCTAAAATTGCAACTGAACAACGGAAAGCCATGGAACATATTCAAAAACTGTTAGACAAAAGCGATGATCTGTTGGGCGCTGAAATTACTCGATCTGAGTCCTTAATTGAAGACATAAAAAATCTTCATGTTAAGTATGAGGAACTTGAAAGTCGTCATGAAACGCTCTCAACAACTTATGAAAAGCTTTCCTATGATTATCTTCAAAGGAAGCAAGATCTTGAGAAATTGAGAGCGGCTCATGAAGATCTTCAAAAGGAAAATGAGTCACTTCGCGCCGAACAGATCAGTTCCGCTCAGGAAGGATTTAAACCACCATGTCTTAAATGCATTGAGCGTGATAATGCTACTTCTGTTGCTGAATGTCTACTGCTGCTACTGTTGCAATATCTTCAACTGTTGATGTGGTAACTAACCCCTCTGCTGAGGATACCACTGCTATTGCTGATGAGAATGCTAGGTTGAAGACATTGCTTGAAACAGGGATGTACAAAAGCCTTAAAGGACATCAGACACTATGTGATGTCCTCAAAAGGCAGATTCTGAACCGAAACCCGAGGAAAGAGGGTGTCGGGCTCATAAGGAAAATGAATGCTGATGGCTCTTACTGGAAACCCGAGCAGTATCCCAAAACCACATGGGTTGCTGCAAAGGAACCTTCAGCTGATCCATCCAATCTATCTGGCTTCACTTGTGCTAACCCCATTGTCATCGATGAATCCTTTGATGCAAACTATAAACTATTTAAGAATCAGAATGGTGAAGTGTTTGCCAGGTACATTGGTACTAACTGCAGGAATGGACCGCCTATGAAGAAGATCTGGGTGCCCAAAAGGTGTTTGGAAAATCTTCCTGTGAATGTCATCATGACACCACAGATGAAGAAGACAAACCCCAGACCACAGGCTTCATACGGCCCAAAGGCTTCATACAGACAGAGGACTCACCTGAGTCGCACTAACGCAAATGTTTTGCAAGGAAACCATACTCAGGTCTATGAATATGAGCACGGTTCATCGAACTGCCATGTTCATAAGACCAAAAACTATTCTGCTTATTCTTATGAGTATTATTGTCCGCCTGCAAGACTTTTTGCTAGGGCTCCAAAGCCAAAGTTTTCAGATGCTGCACTTAGACCTATCGCTTCTAAGCCACCCTTGAAGATGTGGGTGGTTAATAAGGCTTAACTCTCTTTTGCAGGGAAAGGTCTTCAGCAAAAAACCAAAATCTTCTGACGCTATTGCTGGGGACCTTAAACATCCTATAGGGCGCAAGATCAAATGCCCGAATGGTCTTACTATGTACTTTGTTCCTGAATCGCTTGCTACTCTCCCTATCAGTCCTAATCTGGATCTAAGCTTTCATAACTCACTGGTTCGTCAAATGTTTTTGCTTCACAATTCTCTTCGTGAAGCCTATCCCCCTAACTGCACTGTTGGGTACGACACTAGCGTCTACAGAATGGATTATTGATAGTGGGTGTACAAATCACATGACTGGCGAAAGAAGCCTTCTTATGGACTCAACCTTACGTCCATCCGACAAGAGCCACATCACATTTGCTGACACTGGTAAAAGTAAGGTATTGGGTCTAGGTAGAGTTGCAATCTCAAGGGATCAACACATGGATAAAGTCATGCTTGTTGAATCCCTTGGCTTCAACTTAATGTCTGTCTCAATGCTTTGTGATTTAAACATGATCGTAATATTTGGAAAATATCGTTGCCTTGTTCTAATGGAATCTGACAAGTCTCTAGTATTTGAAGGGTATTGAAAAGATGATTTGTACGTGGTAGATTTCTCAGCAGGACCACAGCTTGCCGTATGTCTTCTAGCAAAAGCTTCAGAATGCTGGCTCTGGCATCGGAGGCTTGGGCATGCTGGCATGAGGAACCTCCACACCCTTGCAAAGAAGAAGCATGTCATAGGCATCGAGGGCGTCAAGTTCAAGAAAGATCACTTATGCGGTGCCTGTGAAGAAGGAAAGATGACGAGGGCCAAACATCCCTTGAAGACAATCATGACTACTACTCGACCCTTCGAACTGCTTCACATGGATCTTTTCGGTCCCACTCATTACTCAACTCTTACTACTACTGCTTGTCTCTATGGCTTTGTCATTGTTGATGATTATTCTAGATATACTTGGGTGCACATAATCCTTTACAAGACTGAAGTGCATGATGTCTTCAGACGCTTCGCCAATCGAGCAATGAACAACTATGGCGCCAAGATAAAGCACATCAGAAGTGACAATGGCACTGAATTCAAGAACACTGGCCTTGATACATATCTTGATACCTTGGGCATCACACATGAATTCTCAGCCCCGTACACGCCACAACAGAATGGCGTCGTCAAACGCAAGAACAGAACACTCATTGAGATGGCCAGAACGATGCTAGGTGAATACAAGACTCCAAGAAAATTCTGGCCTGAAGCCATTGATACTGCATGCCATGCAATCAATCGTGTTTATCTTCACAAGCTTCTGAACAAGACATCTTATGAGCTCCTTACTGGCAAGAAGCCAAATGTCAGTTACTTTAGAGTATTTGGCGCCAGGTGCTGGATCAAGGACCCACATCACACCTCAAAGTTTGCACCAAAAGCACATGAGGGTTTTATGCTTGGATATGGAAACGTTTCGCACTCCTACAGAGTCTTCAATCTCTTTCATTATAAACTGGTTGAAACAGTGGATGTGCGGTTCGATGAGACCAACGGTTCACAAAGAGAGCACCTGCCAAATGTGCTAGATGAAGTTCCATCCAGTGAATCAATCAAGCTAATGGGAACTGGAGAAATTATACCTTCTGAAGCTCATCCTGAAGAAGAACTTATCATCTCAGCACCTAATCAACCTGAAGACAATGCTCAGCCTGAAGACATTCCCTCTAACAACGACAATGATCAGCAAGAGCAAAATCTTTGCCCTGTACATCCTCGTGTTGCCAATGAAGTGCAGATTGAAAGAATAATTGATAGCATCAATGCACCTGGTCCACTCACTCGTTCAAGGGCAACTCAGCTAGCAAATTTTTGTGGGCACTTCGCATTCGTCTCAATAACAGAACCCAAGAAAGTTGAAGAAGCCTTCATGGAACCTGAATGGATTCAAGCTATGCAAGAAGAGCTTCAACAGTTTGAGCTGAATAATGTATGGTAACTGGTTAAGCGTCCCGATCCTCGGAAGCACAACATAATAGGCACAAAATGGATATACCGCAACAAACAAGATGAGCATGGTCAAGTTGTCAGAAACAAAGCTCGTCTCGTTGCTCAAGGATATACTCAAGTGGAAGGCATTGACTTCGATGAAACATTTGCTCCTGTGGCTAGACTTGAAGCCATACGCATACTGCTGGCCTATGCAAATCATCACAACATACTTCTTTATCAAATGGATGTGAAGAGTGCCTTTCTCAATGGCAAGATTGAAGAAGAAGTGGATGTTGCACAACCACCTGGCTTTGAAGATCCAAAACATCCTGACATGGTATACAAGCTCAACAAGGCACTGTATGGCCTCAAAAAAGCCCCTCGGGTCTGGTATGACACACTCAAATACTTCCTGAAGAGCAAAGGCTTCATACCTGGTTCCCTCGACCCCACTCTCTTCACGAAGACATATGATGGTGAACTGTTTGTGTGCCAAATATATGTGGATGACATTATCTTCGGCTGCACCAATCAGAAGTACAGTGAAGAGTTTGGATATATGATGCAAGAGCAATATCAAATGTCTATGATGGGAGAGCTGAAGTTCTTTCTCGGTCTTCAAATACGACAGCAACGCAACGACATCTTCATATCTCAAGAGAAGTATCTCAAAGATTGCCTGAAGAAGTTCGGTATGCAAGACTGCAAAGGCTTCACGACGCCAATGCTAGCCAAGCATCATCTGGGTCCTGACGACAATGGTAAAGAGTTCGATCAAAAGGTATACCGCTCCATGATTGGTTCTTTGCTCTATCTATGTGCATTTAGGCCAGATATTATGCTTAGTGTTTGCATGTGTGCTCGATTTCAAGCGGCACCAAAGGAGTCGCATCACTTAGCTGTGAAGCGAATTCTTCGATATTTGGCTCACACCCCAACTCTAGGATTATGGTATCCAAAGGGCTCAGAGTTTGATCTGGTTGGATTCTCGGATGCTGATTATGCTGGTGACAAAGTGGACCGCAAGTCTACATCAGGCACATGTCACTTTCTGGGACGATCACTTGTATGTTGGTCTTCTAAGAAGCAAAACTATGTATCTCTCTCCACTACTGAATCTGAATACATTGCTGCTGGATCTTGCTGCGCTCAGCTTCTGTGGATGAAGCAAACAGACTATGGCATTCATCTGAAGCAAGTGCCACTCTACTGCGACAACGAAAGCGCCATCAAGATTGCCAACAACCCAGTTCAGCACTCGAAGACAAAGCACATTGAAATTCATCACTTTCTCAGAGATCATGTTGTGAAGGAAGATATTGATATCCTACACATCAACACTGAAGAGCAATTGGCAGATATCTTCACCAAGCCCTTGGATGAGAAGAGATTTTGCAAGTTACGGTGTGAGCTAAATATCCTGGAATCCTCAAATGTCCTGTGATCAGGCACACATCCTAACCCTTATGCATATTGATGACTTAGATGTGCAACACACGAAGTAAAGTATATCTTCAATCAATGAAGACATACATTCTAAGTGTGAATACATTAATGTGGAATTTGATTTCGGAGCGCCACGATAATTATGCGCCATGTCTGGGTCTAATACTTCCCATACGGTGGGTAACGCCACCACCAAATGTTCTATTTGAAGTGTTTCACTCATGGCGTTACCTTGCTATGTCTTCACATTTGGTTTGGCTTAAATCTCAACATGTTTTCATGATTATCTTCACTATGTTGATTATATACATATATACCAGTGTTCTGTCCTCTACAGCATTCACTTATAGCTATGTCTTCTTGTGGAATCTTTTGAACTAAGTGAATGTGATCGGACCCTAACCTCTCTGTGCTTTCTATCTCAAACTCTATCTCTCCAAATCATATGCATTCTATTGAAACTGTCGAATGTCTTCTCTGTGTCCTTGTCAGCAGAAGATACAGAGACAAACCTTAAGTCCGCTTTCAATGCTCATTCCTCCACATGAAACCCGGAGAAGTAGGAACGACCACCCGACAATCCAGGCGTGCGTGGGACGTGGAACAAACCCCAAAATTCTGCATGATGGCCACGTGTTCCTCAGATGCGAATCGCCAGGGGCACCTGTGTAATAATGCAGTGCCGCCCCTGTACCTATAAATACACACTTCACAGCGGTCATTATCTCTTCTTCCACTCTCGCACGAACCCTAGCGCCACCGCTAGCCCTCGACGACGCCGGCGACGAAGCGCTTCGCTGCGGCAACCTCTCCGACACCGTCTTCACGCCGACCGCGGACATCGTCCTCTCCGCCGTCGCCGTAGGTGTCCTCCATCACCAAGTTAGGGCACGGAAGATCGAACTGCCCGGCCTCCTCTTCCACTCCGTCTAGCAGTTCTTAGTGTGGTAAATAAAACTTCCTTTTTACGGCCCCGTTGATCCTATGGCTTTGTCACTTTCTACCACAAGCAGTTTCTATTCACACAAGTTGGATCTCTCTCGTACTGCATCTCATAACATGCCTAGTGTATTCACTTATGCTTCACAAAGTAGTTAGATTCCTCACTTGTACTGATCTCTAGATTCGTACAAATCTGGAACCAACTCCTTATCTATGAGTGAATGTCTTCCCACGATGAGGTCAATGTCTTCTAAACTGATTTATATTCAAAATCTTCTGAGAATGCATATGACCTCTTCCCCTTCCCTCACACCTTAATGCTGTCACAGGTACATGTCCGTGGGAGAATCCCTTGGTTCTCATAGTCTGGATTCATTTGCAGAATTCTTACAGCATCATATAAATTCTCCCGAAGCCAGTTCCTGTCTGTCCAGCAAGCGAAAGCCCTTGAAGCCTTTGAACGTATTGAAGCCTTTCAGTTTAAAGTTCATGGCTTCAGAGAAATCAGCAAGGAAGGGTGGCAGAAAGCGTCGTGGAGAAACATCAAGAGATCTGCCAGATGACCTCTCAGAACTGTACAAGACAGATCCTGAAGAGGATTACAATCAGCGCAAAACACGAATCCAATGGATTCGACGCTATTGGGCAGAACAGTGGTTCAAGTACAGATTTGTGACAAAGGAATATGCTGAAAAGAATGCCATCAAGCGACCATGGGGAGACATCCTCTACAAAAATCTTCAACCCAGGACCAGAGATGAAGCCATTGAACAAGGCTTCTATCCCTGAATGGTCCGTGGACCACAGCCTGCGGATGCTGACCCATCGTCACTGCTATGGTGTCGTGATGACATTCTGTTCAAGCGCAACTTTCAGTTTGCCCAGAACTCAGCGAAGCAGAACAAGAAGACATTGGGACTAGACTTCAACCCTGGTCCTTCTGCTCCAAGGGCTGATGGCACACGGGATGCAGAACCCAATGTCGTCGGTCCTTTCTACAACCTTGAAGGTCTCATCACCCATATCTTGGTTCAAGGGATAGCCGTGAATGAGCCTGCAGCTGATGCTGAATCAGATGAAGCGCCTGCAGCGCCGAAGCCAAAGAAGTTGAAGAAGCCTAAAGCTTCAAAGCCTGCCCCTTCACCAAAAATCTCACGGGTGAAGCCACTGGCAACTGCACCTCCTGAAGACAGTGTGCAGTCTGAAGATTTGTCACACATCTCCAAGCCCCAGAAGGTCAAGATGCCTCTGCCACACACCGGCCAAGAGCTAACTGCTGCTACCATTCTACGCAGTGATGCCATTGATCTATCAAGTGATGAAGATCTTGCAGATGACGCTCTTGAGCAACTCATCAAGAGCAAAGAAGAAGCAGAAATCTTCAATGATCTGCCACTCTTTGATGTAACAATCATCCACAACTTCATTGATGAGTGGTTTGACACGCCAAACATCAGCTTCGAAGATCTCCAACTACCCATTGGCCTCAGTGTCGCCTTCCATGGCGCCATTGCTTCAGAGTTAGCCATCGCCCAGCGCATTATTGAACTGAAGCAGAAGATTGACTTTGAGAAATCTCAGTTCAAGAAGCATATGGCCAAGCTCAGCGTGCAAGACGTGAAGAACTTCAAGATTATGCTGCACGAGCTCAAGGAAGCCTTTCTAAAGAAACGTGCAGAAGCTCAGGGTTCTCGTGAGCGCATGAAGGTCCTAGTTGATAGGTGTGTGCAAGCCTACAATGAGGCTGAGAAGCGCAAGGCCCTTGGGCGTCCTGGCATCGACCCCAGGATGGCTGCCAAGAAGAAGAAGAAGCCCGCTATGGCTGAACCTGAAGCACCAAGGCAGGAAGCAGATCCCCTTGTCTTCCCAACTAGCATGACTGGCCCGAAGCCAAAGGCCAGGTCAACCGCTTCAGAACTGAAGAAGACCAGGACTGCTGAGGCTGAAGCAAGGAAGAGAAAACATCCTGAAGCCTCTGCTACTGCCCCTGCCAAGAAGAAAAGAAAGACCAAGAAGGAACGGGCTGCTCCCACAGAGCCCTTGATTGTTGAACCCATTTCCATGGTTCACCCCGACGCGATCCACAAGAACGTCAACTGACTGTCCATGAGCCTGCTTTCACAGAGGCTCATGAAGCTAAAGACTTTCCAGCAGCTGATCCCATCACTTCTGAAGACATTGGTCACCATGACCATGTTGAAGATGATGCAGCCCTTCCTCAGCTAGAGCACCAACAGGTATCAGCGCCTGTGCTAACGCACAGCGAACTCATCAGCATTGGTCGTCCACTGACGCTAATTGCACAGGATGCTTCTTGGGCGGATCGCCCACAAGAGGAAGAAGACTTTGAGGCCCAGCCAACACCAACTCCACAGGCGTCACCCGCGTTGCGCAGGCTTCACAAAGGTCCAAGGCCTCAAGTCTCTACAACTGAAGATAAAACTGCTGAAGACAATCCGGCTGCATCAGCCGCTGAAGAAGAAGTCCCACAAGTTGCCACTCCCTGTCCCACCAAGAAGCGGTTCTCGAGGAGAACGTGATCGTGACCGACTCTCCTGCTCGTCAAGTGGAGGTTAAAAATCTTGAGGCTGCCACCACCAACACCACTGAAGCCACTGACGCTGTCATGGCTGAAGCTAATGTGGAGCCCTCACCAACAAAAGCACCAGAAGTCAGCGAAGCCACTGATCCCGCTGCTTCTGTTCCTGCGTCTGTTGTCGGTCCCCAGTTCGACTATCATGTTGAGCACAGGCCTCGGGTACAGAAGCCAATCCCAAGATTGCCCAGGTTCCCAGGTCCTGCATCAGCACCTGGCTCCTTCAATATCAATGGCTTCAGAGCAGACAACACATTCTTCAATAGCTCCAGGAACCCCTACTCAAGGGAAAGAATATCATCTGATCGGTTCTGGAGCTATCTGCAGCGAAGCTATTACTCATGCGTTCTTTACAACCAAGGTCGCATCTTCCCACACAAGCGCCTTGACATTGAAGCAATAGCTGGTCTGCCCTGTCTGGAAGAAGCTCTGGATTGCTTCAAAGAGGTTGGACTGCTGCCGTTCGTCACTGACCAAGAGCATTGGAATGAAGAGTTGCTGCTCCAATTCTATGCCACACTTCACATGCGCGGGTATAACAGAGATCCGAAGACTTGGGTCCTGGAGTGGATGACAGGAAACGTTCATCACGAAGCCAAAGCCTTTGACATCATTGAGCTCACTGGTTTGCCCACTCCTGGCGATCTCTACGAGCATGGCTGTCAGCTTCATAGTGAAGTTGTTGAGAGCATCTTTCAGAAGATTGAACCTAATATGAGTCAGATGCGCAGTATGATGAAGCCATTGCCCCAAGATGCTGCTTATCCCACGGAGTTCTTCGTTGAAGACCTTGAGTATCTGCCAAGGACCATTTATCACATCATAAGGCGAACTCTCTGGCCAATCAAAGGACATTCTCCCCATGCCAAGCTGGAAGGTGCAATGAAGACTTTGGTCTTCTATATTCTTCATGGAAAATGCTTCAATACACAGGATTTCTTCATTCGCCAACTTGCTGCATCTGGCTCTGATCTGTTTGGTTTGAAGTTCTACGCCCCTTGGGTGATGCGGCTGATCAAACTTCACTCCGCTATCTCATATCAGCCCTCTGCCCGCAATCATCGGATCTTTTTGCCTGATGTGGATATGTCTATTGAAGCCATCTATCCTGAGCCTGCCAAGGAACCTCTAAGTCTTCAGAATGCAGAGCATCAAAGTTTTTCTCAGAACATTGAAGGCGTTGAAGCCGTAACTCATGTGTATCCTTTGGCTGGCACTACACGTGCACCGCATCCTGCTCTCACTGAAGCCACTGATAGCACCATTGCCCAATGACCCAAGAAGCGCACTCGTGTTCTCAATGATCGAGAGCTTCTGGTGGCTCTTCATCAGAAACAGGATAGGCATCATGACTGGCTGAAGCGTCAAATGCAAAGCCTCTTGGTGGATGTTAATCGCATTCGCAATCTTGCCACCAAGAATGCCTTTTTTGCTCATGAAACCTCTCGACGCACATGGAAAGGGCTGACGCTGCTTTGTTCTGAAAATGATCTTTAAGAGGATGGCTTCTCTGAGCGATTCAAGTTTGACTCCACACCTCCTCGAAGGGCAGTGCTGCGACGAACTCCATCCCTTGAAGACTCTGAGTTCTCTTCCTCTGCTGCAACTGTGAATGCCAGAGTGATCGAGGATGAAGACGATGCTACTTCATCGCCACCTCCTTCTTCTGCACCGCCGAACACCACTGACGACCCTGCTGCTTCACCTACTCTTCATGGGAACGAGTAGATGCTCTATGTCTTCGAACCTTTTTGGTCCTTACTGACAAAAGGGGGAGAAGCATATGAGTTTGATAGTCTTCAAGCGGGTCCATATGGGCGGGTGCTTTATATTTTGGTTCGTGCTTACAACTCTCGTTTTGATACATTTGGTTCTTTGAGTTGTAACACTTAAACTCGATGGTCGTCTGCTACTTATTTGCCACCTTGTGTTGCGATGATAAATTCCGCATGTGCGATGATAAATTCCGCACTTAGATCATTCTGCAGACGTCCATTTTCCATTATGCACGTCATTATCTTCACATACTTTCACATGCATAGTGGATTGTCATCATAAGTTGAAGTGGATCTCCACAAGCACAACCTGCCATGTGCATTTGCATTCCAAAAGCAAATTAATTATATGCACATCTTCAGGGGGAGCCCTTGCAACTTATGAAGACAATTCCTTATCCTTTACAATTTCACAGATTATATTCCCCGTTGAAAACTTAAACTAGTTTGTCATCAATCACCAAAAAGGTGGAGATTGTAAGTGCATCTAGTGCCACCCCTAGTTGGTTTTGGAGTATTGACGACAAACCTAGTTGAGGGACTAATGTGTTTGTGAGAATTGCAGGATAACACAGGTAGAAGTCCCTCATTGATTCGGTTTTCCTACCAGAGATGACCCCTAAAAATGTATGAAGACATTGAAGTCAAAGGTGGTATATGAAGATATTCACATTGAAGACTATGACAAGAGAAGACACCGCATGAAGCCTATGGAGCTCGAAGACTTAGATCTTTCGTAGTTCTTTTTCTTCTGTGTTGAGTCATAGGAACCACCGTACTGTTAAGTGGGGTCCAAGAGAACCAGTCAGAATGACTGAAGTGATGCTTAAACAAAACCTATGTCTTCGAGTGAAGACTTTGAGAGCGAATCTTGTCCAGAGTCGGACAAGTCAGCTTTGCTTGTAGCCCAAGTAAAGTTGCCGTGTGAGTTTGAAATCTGACCGTTGGAACATGTGTCAGTTCCTTAGTGACCCAGGGTCATTTCAGACAAATCAGGTCGGGTTGCCTAGTGGCTATAAATAGCCCACCCCCTACAACCATAAATGGTTGGCTGCTCAGATTCAGAGTACGGATTTTGTCATTTAAGAGCAACCCACCTCGAAGCCTTTGAGAGAGAATTCCTTGCGAGGATAAAGCCCTAACCACCCAGATCCCAAGAGAATTAGGCATCACTTAAGTCTTCTTGTCTGTGTGATCTGAAGACTTATTACACTTGAGGACTGTGCATCCTCCAGCCGGTTAGGCATCGCGTTCTGAGCATCCAACAGACATTGTGGATTGCCGGTGAACAAAGTCTGTGAAGGTTTGGGAGTCTACCTTGAAGACTTACCAGAGTGATTGGGCGAGGTCTGTGTGACCTTAGCTCAAGGGGAATACGGTGAGGACTGGGTGTCCTGAGCTGCGCGTTCAGGATTGGGTGTCCGGGACTGTGTGTCCTAAGGTTTAAATACCTAGCCGCCCTAACCAGACGTACAGTTGTCACAGCAACTGGAACTGGTCCAACAAATCATTGTCTTCAACGAGTCACTGGTTTCATCTTTCCCTTCCCTTTACTTACTGTTACTCCTTGTCAAGTCATTGTATGTTTGCACTATCTTTTGTCTTCACTGAGTGACTGTGTGTTCTGTGTGGCTTCACAATATCTTCCTACCTGATCTCTACTACATTGCTGCTATTAGTCATTGTGCTCTCACTTCATTGAATACTTGACTATGGTTTGCCTAGTGTAGTCTACCTTCCGTTGCATGGTAATAGGTTTATTTCTATCGTTCGTCTTCGAAACTTTCACGTTTTGAAGACTTTCATAAAAATCGCCTATTCACCCCCCCTCTAGTCGATATAACGCACTTTCACCAGCAGTCCTTGATAGCTACTTGAGAATGGGGCGATGTGAAAAGTTAGCTGTTCGCGACGGAAGTTATCGAGGGAGCCGAACATAACTTCTAGCCGGAGAGAACCCATGCAACGGGCATCCGGGCCTGGCGTTACCCCTTGAAAGGAGGTTTTGCTATGGCGAATTTTTGTTGGGTCTATCCCCATGTTGCGGATTGTGTCCTGGTATAACAGGTTTAAACCACTGCCATTGTCCATCAGGACATTTGTAAAGTGGAGTCCGCCGATTATTGGATCTAATACCAAGGCAGTCCAGCCTGCGTTTCGGATACTTCTGGAGTAATCCTGATGGTCGAAGGTTATCGGTTTTAACAACCATTGGCGAGACTCCTTTGGGATAGGCCGTATGGCGCGTATCTCTGTTGGCGCCATTCTGTTCGTCATGTGAAGTAAGTTTACTGTTTTGACTTCTTGTGGGAAATCCTTTTGTTTCCTGGTGCTCTGCTTGTGGGGTTCGTCGTCGTCCTCACTTGGTGTGTCGATCCCCTTGTGTTCGGCGTTGAGTTTGCCGGATTGCTTGAAAGCCCAACAATCTCTGTGGGTATGGTTTGCAGGCTTCCCGGGAGTACTGTGTATTTGACATATCTTGTCCAAGATTTTGTTTAAGTTGGATAGCTCGTCCCTGTTATCCTTGAGGGGCGGCTTTCTCTGATTCTGCCGCGAGCTTTTGAATCCGGCGTTGACCGCCGTGCTCTTTGGGCTGTTTCCCTTATTCCGGCGCTAGCCCTTGCTGCGTCGGGGTTTTCCGTTTCCATCCCTAACTTCGGATGTACTTGGGTCGCTGGTGCTACATCTTGCCAACCAGCTGTCCTCTCCTGCGCAAAAGCGGGTCATGAGGCTTATTAATGCGGCCATTGTTCTTGGCTTTTCTTGGCCGAGGTGTTTGGCGAGCCATTCATCTCGAACTTTATGCTTAAAAGTTGCTAGGGCTTCGGTGTCTGGACAATCGACTATCTGATTCTTTTTAGTAAGAAATTTGTTCCAGAATTTCCGGGCTGACTCTCCGAGCTGTTGAGTTATGTGACTGAGATCGTCTGCATCCGGAGGGCGGACATAGGTCCCTTGAAAATTTGCCCGGAAAGCATCCTCAAGCTCTTCCCAACTTCCATTGGTGTTTTCGGGAAGGCTTTTGAGCCAATGCCGGGCTGGCCCTTTAAGCTTGAGGGGTAAGTATTTTATGGCGTGGAGGTCATCTCCTCTGGCCATGTGTATGTGGAGGATATAATCCTCGATCCAGACCCCAGGGTCTGTTGTTCCGTCGTACTCCTCTATGTTTACGGGCTTGAATCCCGCTGGAAATTCATGGTCCAGCACCTCATCGGTGAAACATAGGGGGTGTGCGGCACCCCTGTATTTGGGTGTCTCATGATGTTCGGATATTTGTTGGGTTGCATTGCTTACTAGAGCTTGCTTTCTTGGCCCGTAGATAGATCTGGCTAGGCCATCTTTTTGATGCGGATCCTTTGGTGGATCGCGTGCCAGCTTGTGTGCGGATCCGCTTGCCGCTCCATGCTGGCCATGCCGTCGTCTATCCGACCGGGTGGCTTTCCTATTTTTTGACTGCGGGGTCTCTAAGGCCTCCTCGTCAAATTCAGGCAGTAGCTTTCGCTTTGGATAGCTTTTTGTGCGGCGACTGCCGCCATATTTGTCTGCGGTGTTGCGTACTTTGCTCCATATGATTCTGAGTGCATCTTCCGCAATTTTGAGCTTCCGCTTCTGCTTTTTCAGGCTACGCGTAGTGGCGACGAGCCTTTTGTGGAGGTTCTTCTGCTGCATGAGCCTATCCGGCGTAAGGTCGTCCGGACTATTGTTTTCGCCGGGGACGGGATGTTCGGTTTGTTTATCCAAGTTTCCCTGTTCGGACGTTTGCTCGAAGGCATGTTCGTCGTCCGCCGGCTCGTCCTGCTCTATGGCTGGGTCTGTATGGCTGATGTCTCTGTCGAGGCGGGGCTTGGAGCGGCGCTTACGTCACCGCTTTGATTGCTTTTCGAGTGAACGATCCCTCATTGCATCCCTATGTTCCTCGTCGTCGCTTCCTTTGGGTGTGTCCACCATGTATACATCATGAGATGAGGTGGCTGTCCAGTGCCTTATAGGCATTGGTTCATGTTCATCTCCTACATCGTCGTCCATACCGTCGATGTCTTCGGGGTCGAAGTCGAGCACGTCGTTTAAATTATCGACAGTGGCTACGAAGTGGGGGTGGGTGGGCATCGGATTTCTTCATCGTCCACATCCCAATCCTGCCGGTCATAGTCCGTCCAGGACTCTCCTGACAAAGAGAGAGACCTGAGTGAATTCAGAATGTCGCCGAAGGGCGAGTGCTGAAAGATGTCTACGGCGGTGAACTCCATGATAGGCGCCCAATCGGATTCGACCGGTAGGGGCGCGGAGGGCTCGGAGTCCGGAGAGGAGTCCAACACCTTGGAGTCACGGGCTTCGCAGAGGACAAGGCTGGTGTTTGGATTGATCGCCGTAGAGATTGCAGCCCCCGAGGTGGTGTCTAACCACCCATCCTCGATTGGCGTGATCGGCTCCGAGCTAGGGGTCGGAGCGGACACAGTTGCGGCCTCCAGGGCACTATTCGGCGGCAGAGCTAGATCATGCCCATCGTGGCAGTGCGGCGCGCTCGGCTGTGGCTCGAATCCGTCGAAGATCAAGTCTCCGCGGATGTCGGTAGTGTAGTTCAAACTTCCAAATCTGAACTGATGGCCAGGGGCGTAGGTTTTGATCTACTCCAGATGACCAAGTGAATTGGCCCGTAGTGCAAAGCCGCCGAATACGAAGATCTGTCCGGGGAGAAAAGTCTCACCCTGGATCGCATCGCTGTTGATGATCGGAGAAGCCAACGGGCCTAAAAGTGACGACACAGAGGAACTCTCAATGAAAGCACCAATGTCGGTGTCAAAACCGGCGGATCTCGGGTAGGGGGTCCCGAACTGTGCGTCTAGGCCGGATGGTAACAGGAGGCAGGGGACACGATGTTTTACCCAGGTTCGGGCCCTCTTGATGGAGGTAAAACCCTACGTCATGCTTGATTGATATTGATGATATGGGTAGTACAAGAGTAGATCTACCACGAGATCAAGGAGGCTAAACCCTAGAAGCTAGCCTATGGTATGATTGTTGTTCTTGGTCCTATGGACTAAAACCCTCTGGTTTATATAGACATTGGAGAGGGCTAGGGTTACACAGAGTCGGTTACAATGGTAGGAGATCTACATATCCGTATCGCCAAGCTTGCCTTCCACGCCAAGGAAAGTCCCTTCCGGACACGGGACGAAGTCTTCAATCTTGTATCTTCATACTCCAGGAGTCCGGCCGAAGGTATAGTCCGGCTATCCGGACACCCCCTAATCCAGGACTCCCTCAGCAAGCCTTATTAAGGTCCTTGAAGTCGACACATAGGCGCCAGGATTTTTCCTTCTTTGGTACCATTACCAGGTTTCCTAGCCAGTCCGGATGTTTTACTTCTCTGATGAATCCGGCCTCCAGTAACTTGGCTAGCTCCTCTCCCATGGCTTGTTGCTTAGGTTCGGAGAAACACCGAAGAGTCTACTTGACCGGCTTGAATCCCTTTAGAATGTTAAGGCTATGCTCGGCCAGGCTGCGTGGGATTCCTGGCATGTCTGAAGGATGCCAGGCGAATATGTCCCAATTCTCGCGTAGGAACTCCCGTAGTGCGGCATGTACAACGGGGTTTAACTGTGCCCCGATGGGTGCTGTTTTTGTGGGGTCCGTTGGATGGACTTGGAATTTGACTATTTCATCAGTTGGTTTAAAAGAGGTGGACTTGGATCTTTTGTCAAGTATCACGTCATCCCTGTCCACTATGGAGCACAACGTAGTTAATTCCTCCGCCGCCAGGGCTTCGGATAATGCCTCGAGGGCTAGTGCGGTTGTCTTGTTTTCGGCGCGGAGTGCTATGTCCGGATCACTAGCTAGAGTGATGATTCCATTAGGCCCGGGCATTTTGAGCTTCATGTACTCATAATGGGGTATGGCTTGGAAGATCGTGAATGCCTCCCGCCCTAGAAGGGCATGGTATCCGCTACTAAACAGGGCCACTTGGAATGTAATTTCTTCGGACCTGTAATTCTCCGGAGTGCCGAATACCACATCTAGTGTGATTTTCCCAGCGCAACGTGCCTCCTGACTGGGGATGATTCCTCAGAAGGTTGTGCTGCTTTGGTCAATACGGTTTCTGTCTATTTCCATTTTTTTGAAGAGTTTCCTCATAAATGAGGTTTAATCCGCTGCTGCCGTCCATGAGCACTTTAGTAAGTCGAAGCCGTCCACAATTGGACTGAGGACCAGGGCAGCTGGTGCTCGCGCTGTTCGGAATTTAGGTTCGTCACTGGCATTGAAGGTGATAGCCGTGTCGCTCCATGGATTTATTGCTGCCACGTGGCAGACTTCGGCAAGGCTGCGGAGTGCTCACTTACGCTTATTATTTGAGGCGAAGGTCTTGAAGACTGTCAATACTGTATTGTTCTCCACGGGATGGTGCTCTGCGGTGTTTTGGATGAGGAGATGCTCACCGCTCTTGGCCACCTGCCGGAGTACCCAACATGCTCTAAGGCTGTGTGTTGGTATGGTATCCGCTGTACTATGACTTTGGCAGGGCCCGTTAAGCTATCCCTCCAATATGGTTCCACGCCCTTTAGTGGGCTTTTGCTTCTTTGTGATTGAGTCGGGCGACTTATGAGAGTGCACCCTTTTAGTTCGGACTGGGGGTTTTGTCAGAGCCGGATTATCCCAAAATTTTGTTTGGGTTTTCCAGGCGCTTTCCATCGCACAGTACTTCCGTACTATGGCCGCCAAGTCAGCAAAGTGTGCTATGTCACAGCGACTTATGGCGTTGAGGATTCCCTTGTCCGTGCAATTGTTGCAAAAGAACGAAATTGTGTCTTCCTCGCGATAGTCCTTGACGTTGCTCATTACAAGGAGGAATCTGGCCCAATAGTGATGTACTCTCTCTTGGGGCTCTTGCCTAATGTGGGAAAGATCGTTTATATCTGGGTGGGTGGGTGGATTTAAGTCCAGACCTTGACCCAATCTGAGACCCGGGGGCGGAGGAGTTTCCGATCTTGGAAATTCGGGCTCCGAGATGTTGCCCCGCAGGTTTGGCATGCAGCCTGATTCTAGGTTCAGGTTTAGGGCGATGTCCTCCCGTGGACGGGTATCCGGCTCGGAGAGTTCGGGAATCCGGACATAGTTCGTCCTCAGGATAGAGGAAGATTTGCCGCATTGCTCCTCCACCACAGCTATCTGATGGGTGACCGACGGAGAGTTAATCTCCCTTTGGTCGGGTTTAAGCCCAATCCGATCGTAGTCCGTAGCGACTCCCAGAGCGGCGATGCGATCCAAGAGCTCGTTCAAGGAGGAGAGCTCCATTGGATCCATCTGCTCAGTGAATTTCTAGCCAATGTGGAGGCAATTTTCAATGACCCGAGAAGTCATCCTCGGCGCAACGGCCGAGCGGGCGGTCATGACGAAGCCGTCTGGTCGGAGAGTTTGGCCTACAGTCAGGGCTCCTCTAGAGGTGATGTTGTTCTTGACAACAAGACGAGCCATCCCTCCTTATGATTACGCCATAGTGGAACTCTCAATGAAAGCACCAATGCCGGTGTCAAAACCGGCGGATCTTGGGTAGGGGGTCCCGAACTGTGCGTCTAAGGCGGATGGTAACAGGAGGCAGGGGACACGATGTTTACCCAGGTTCGGGCCCTCTTGATGGAGGTAATACCCTACATCCTGCTTGATTGATCTTGATCATATGAGTATTACAAGAGTTGATCTACCACGAGATCGTAGAGGCTAAACTCTAGAAACTAGCCTATGGTATGATTGTATGTTGTCCTACAGACTAAACCCTCCGGTTTATATAGACACCGGAGGGGGCTAGGGTTACACAGAGTCGGTTACAAGGGAGGAGATCTACACATCCGTATTGCCAAGCTTGCCTTCCACGCCAAGGAGAGTCCCATTCGGACACGGGACGAAGTGTTCAATCTTGTATCTTCATAGTCCAACAGTCCGGCCAAAGGATATAGTCCGGCTATCCGGAGACCCCCTAATCCAGGACTCCCTCACACACGAAAACAGATCTGACGAGAAAACGGCGAACGAAAAAAAGGGAGAATAAAATGACAAATTTTTTGTGAAGTGGGGGAGAGGAAAACGAGAGGCAAATGGCAAATAATGTAAATTGCAAGGAGATGAGATTTGTGATTAGGAACCTGGTAGATGTTGATGATGTCTCCTCGACAATGGCACCAAAAATTGGCACGTGGCCGGGAGACTATCTTGACTTGATCCTCCCTGGCAACGGCGCCCAAAATTCCTTTTGATGCGGCTTGAACTATGTCGGTATTTCCCCAAGGAGGAAGGGATGATGCAGCACAACTACGGTAGGTATTTCCCTCAGTGACGAGACCAAGGTTATCGAACCAGTAGGAGAACCACGCAACACCACGTAAACATCTCCTGCACACAAAGAACAAATACTTGCTACCTGACGTAAGAGAAGCGTTGTCAATCCCTCACAGGTAAAGGATAGATAAAATTGTAGTAGATTGGATAAATAGATCTCGCAGGAATGCGAGACAAAATAAATAAAAATTGCAGCAAGGTATTTTTGTGTTTTTGGATTAATAGATCTGAAAATAAAAGCAAATAAAAATAGATCTTGAAGGCAAATATTATAAAGAAGAGACCCGGGGGCCGTAGATTTCACTAGTGGCTTCTCTCGAGAAAAATAGCATATGGTGGGTAAATAAATTATTGTTGGGCAATTGACAGAACTTCAAATAATCATGATGACATCCAGGCAATGATCATTATATAGGTATCATGTGCAAGATTAGTAGACCGACTCCTGTGTGCATCTACTACTATTACTCCATACATCGACCGCTATCTAGCATGCATCTAGTGTATTAAGTTCATGGAAAAATGGATTAATGCAATAAGAACGATGACATGATGTAGACAAAGATCTATTTATGTAGAAATGGACCCCATCTTGTTATCCTTAATGGCAACGATACATACATGTTGGTTCCCCTTCTGTCACTGGGATCAAGCACCGTAAGATCGAACCCATCACAAAGCACCCCTTCCCATGGTAAGAAAAATCGATCTAGTTGGCCTAACTAAACCAAAGATTCAAAGAAGAAACACGAGACTATAAGTAATCATGCATATAAGAGATCAAAAGACTCAAATAACTTTCATGGATAAAAACATAGATCTGATCATAAACTCAAAGTTCATCGGGTCCCGACAAACACACCGCAAAAAGAGTTACATCAAATAGATCTCCAAGAGACCATTGTATTGAGAATCAAAAGATAGAGAGGAAACCATCTAGCTACTAACAATGGACCCGTAGGTCTACAATGAACTAATCATGCATCATCAGAGAGGCATCAATGAGGATGATGAACCCCTCTGTGATGGTGTCTAGATTGGATATATGGTTTCTGGAACTTGCGGCGGCTCGAATTGATTTTTGTCGTCTCCCCTAGGGTTTCTGGAATATTGGGGTATTTATAGAGCAAAGAGGTGGTGCGGGAGGCCACCGAGGTGGTTTGTGCCCCCCTTGGGGCACCCCTCTGGTATTTCTTTGTCCCATCATGTGTCTTCTGGCCCAGAAAAATTCTCCAAAAAGTTTCACTGCATTTGGACTCCGTTTGGTATTGATTTCCTGTGAAGTAAATAACAAGCAAAAAACAGCAACTGGCATTGGGCACTATGTCAATAGGTTAGTCCCAAAAAATGATATAAAGTTGCTATAAAATGATTGTAAAACATCCAAGAATGATAATATAACAGCATGGAACAGTAAAAAATTATAGATACGTTGGAGACGTATCACACGTGTGAAATGATAAATGGTAAACAATAGGTTCCCAGTCTCGCCTCTAAGACTGGCTCAAGTGTTGTTAATGATAAAGTTTTCTAGATCTTAGGATATCGTTAAGTGTAACGATAGTCCTAAAACAACATTGAGGGTATGACGCTAGAAGAATGATCATATTGAATCGACCCAAACTTGTATGTTATACTTTGTGATTATATCGTCTGAAATCATTTGTTATAACACAGAGTATTAGCATGTATTTTAGTTCCTCAGACCATGAGAGTGTCTCGGTCACTTCCTACCAGATGGTGGGCTTTGGGGTTGCTCAAATGTCATTTGTAACAAGGTGATCATAATTACAACTTACAAGTTCACCAGAAAGTTTGACAAGTAACCAGATAGCTCAAAAGTGAGATTTGCTCCTCTGACGATGGAGAGATATTCAAAGGGCCCTCTCAGTGTGATGGCATCCATCATCGTCTGGACAAACACAGGTGATTACATTACAAGGATGCTGGAACACGTTAACGAGAAAGAAGAACAAAACCGGTAACGGGAGCAATGGTATACTGAGCATGAAGATGACTTAGGAGGATATCGATGCACACCGTGTTTTGTAATCGCAAAGCAAAGGGGACATCACATGATAACCAAAGGTTCACTTGAATATCATTCATGTAATCATAGGAACCGATATGGATGTCCATGCTTTCGCTACCGGTCATTGAACGAAGGGGTTTCATTCATGTCTATGATTTACCGAACCTACGGGGTCACAAACTTAAGGCAATCATGATCTGCTGAGTGTTAGTATGACAGGAGTGATGATAATATATTTATAGAATTGTTTCATTAATATTCGGAATAGTTCCGAGAGATTCCGGAAGCGTTTCGGGGTCACCTGAAGGGTTTCGATGGATATTGGGTAATACCGGGTATTACCGATTATATAGGTGAAAATGTTTCCAAGGATGTTAAATTGTATATATAATGCTCTGAAAATGTTTAGAACAAATGTATATTTAATTTAATATCAATGGCCCTAATAAGGCTGATACGTCTCCGTCGTATCTAGAATTTTTGATTGTTCCATGCCAATATTATACAACTTTCACACATTTTTGGCAACTTTTATATGATTTATGGGACTAACCTATTGATCCAGTGCCCAGTGCCAGTTCCTGTTTGTTGCATGTTTTTTGTTTCGCAAAAAATCCATATCGAACGAAGTCCAAACGCGATAAAAATTTATGGAGAATTATTTTGCAATATATGTGATTTTTGGGAGGTGGAATCAACGCAAACAAGGGCCCACAGCCCCCAAGATACACCAGGGCGCGCCAGGGGTGCCAGACGCGCCAAGGTGTCTTATGCCCTTGTAACACCCATGATGCGGCTATATCTCCCAGGTGTCGGAGCACGACTTAGAGGCATAACCGCATAGTAGGCATGTCGCAAGAGGGGTAATATTTACACATCCCATGTACAGAATAAGAAAGGGATAAAGAGTTGGCTTACAATCGCAACTTCACACAATACATAAATATAGCATTACATCATCCATAATACAATCAAGGTCCGACTACGGAACCAAAATAAAAGAAGACCACCCCTAATGCTAGATCCCCGATCGCCCCGACTGGGCTCCACTACTGGTCAACAGGAAACAAAACAACACAACGAACACGATCTTCATCGGGCTCCCACTTGAGCTCGGTTGCGTCATCTGCGCTGGCATCGTCGGCACCTGCAGCTGTTTGGAAGTATCTGTGAGCCACGAGGACTCGGCAATCTCACACCCGCGAGATCAAGACTATTTAAGCTTATGGGTAGGAAAGGGTAGTGAGGAGGAGCTGCAGCAAGCACTAGCATATATGGTGGCTAACTTACGCAAATGAGAGCGAGAAGAGAAGCAAAGCACGGTCGTGAACTAGAAGTGATCAAGAAGTGATCTTGAAACTACTTATGTTTAAACATAACACAGAACCGTGTTCACTTCCCGGACTCCGCCGAGAAGAGACCATCACGGCTACACACGCGGTTGATGCATTTTAATTAAGTTAAGTGTCAAGTTCTCTACAACCGGATATTAACAAATTCCCATCTGCCCATAACCGCGGGCATGGCTTTCGAAAGTTCAAAACCCTGCAGGGGTGTCTCAACTTAGCCCATCACAAGCTCTCACGGTCAACGAAGGATATTCCTTCTCCCAGGAAGACCCGATCAGACTTGGAATCCCGGTTACAAGACATTTCGACAATGGTAAAACAAGACCAGCAAAGCCGCCCGAATGTGCCGATAAATCTCGATAGGAGCTGCACATATCTTGTTCTCAGGGCACACCGGATGAGCAATCCGTACAACTAAAACCAACCCTCAAGTTTCCCCGAGGTGGCGCTGCAAGGGACTCTAGTTTGGACCAACACTCAGAGAAGCACTGGCCCAGGGGGTTAAAATAAAGATGACCCTCGGGCAACAGAAACCCGAGGGAAAAAGGTTTAGGTGGCAAATGGTGAAACCAAGGTTGGGCCTTGCTGGAGGAGTTTTATTCAAGGCGAACTGTCAAGGGGTTCCCATTATAACCCAACCGCGTAAGGAACGCAAAATCAAGGAACATAACACCAGTATGATGGAAACTAGGGCGGCAAGAGTGGAACAAAACACCAGGCATAAGGCCGAGCCTTCCACCCTTTACCAAGTATATAGATGCTTTAATTAAATAAGAGATATTGTGATATCCCAACATAACCATGTTCCAACATGGAAGAAACTCCATCTTCACCTGCAACTAGCAACGCTATAAGAGGGGCTGAGCAAAGCGGTAACATAGCCAAACAACGGTTTTCTAGGAAAGGTGGGTTAGAGGCTTGACATGGAAATATGGGAGGCATGATATAGCAACTGGTAGGTATCGTGGCATAGCAAAAGAGCGAGAAACTAGCAAGCAAAGATAGAAGTGATTTTGAGGGTATGGTCATCTTGCCCGAGATCCCGCAAGGAAGAAGAACGAGTCCATGAAGAAGACAAGCGGACATAGTCGAACGAATCCTTACAAACGCAACATTATCGGAACTAACCCAAAGAAGCAACACCGGAAATAAGAAAACAACATAGTCAACAACCATCACATAATCATGGCATGATGCACAAACAAGTATGATGCATGTCCGGTTTAATGAAGCATTGCATGGCAATATGCAACAAACAACACTACAAATTAAGTGGAGCTCAATATGCAATGAGTTGCATATTGACGGAACATCCACATTCAATTATTTAGTTCTCTCCCGTTTAAACTACTCAACAAAATTAAATGTTGTTTAAACATGGAAAGAGGTGGAGCATAAGTAAACTAAACATTTAGGCAAGTTTAAATGAGGCTAGAAATAACAAACAACAATTCCGGCAAATCCCCATATGCATTTAGCAATTTGGTGCAACAACAATTTAAACATTCTTGATGTTGTTATCATGATGCGGATGACATTTGCAAGTTTTATGCAATTTTTATGAAAATGTTGGCATGATAAGATATGAGGCATTTGTCATCGTGGCGGAAACAAAAGGGGTGCCATGGCGATGATAACGAAACGGTGCCACGGCAACGTTCCGGTTCCGACAACTCATTGAGACGTCCGTGCAAAAGAAAGTATGGCGGGAGCATGCAAAAGATGGTGGAGTGATCCCGGTATCCGGGTCCCCACGAGTTAGCGGAAGAAAAGGAGGACCAAGCAAGTGACAACTCGGACATAGTGCAAACACGATCATCTCATACAACACATACATCCGTTCACGGGCGGTCGTCTCAGGGTTATACCTTCGAAGTGTGCGTTTTCGGGGCGGAACGAGTTTGACGGGATGTAGTTGTTCTCGCGATGGTAGTCATTCACGTTCATAGTGGAAGTAATCATTCTCGTTCGTAGTGGTAGTAGTCGTTCACGGAACGGTCGTAGTGGAAGTAATGGTACTACCGGTCCTCGGCGATGGTAGTGGTACTTAGCAATCTTGGCGGTGGTAGTCGTTCACGTTCTTAGGCGCACAAGTTTCGTAGATGTTTAGGGTCATGGCGAGGAACTTGACATCCACGGAGTCTTTGAGGGTCGATGGTACTTGATGTCCAAGTGGTATCTAGGGGTACTTGTCGGTCCTGTCTTGACGGAGTAGATGTAAACGTTGTCGGGGTACTTTTCGCATCACCGGGTGTAGTCGTACATGTTCGGAGAGGAACTTGGCGAATTCGAATCCCTTCGGGGTTGTCGTGGTACTTAGGGTCTTCGGACCAGCCGGTCTCGTTCTTGCGACGTTAGTTGAACTTGACATATCCGAGGGCTCCGGATATCATGGTACTTGACGAATCCGTGTAGTCGTACACGTTCAAGAAGAAACTCATGCGACATCGTGGAACTTGGCGCATCCATGCGTAGAGCTACTTGGCGGATCCGTCGTGCTTGCGGTCTTTGTCACACCGAAAGAGGCACTTGGTAACTCCGTTCGGGGAGGAAGCAATGGATTGATGCTAGCAACTGGTGGAACTCCACGTACATTCTAAGAGCCGTGGAGGAGTTGTTCAAGGTAGCGGCCTGGATGGTGATTGACGAGGCCACCGATGGTGACTTGGCCGTGCAGCACGGGCTTGGGAGGTGCGCAGGGAAGCCGGAGCAGGCAGCAGACAACGACTGCAGGTTCTCTAGGGGTTCGAGTTGACCATGGTGACTCGTGGTAGGAGGCAGGCTGATCCATGGTGGTTGTGTAGGAGCGAGCAATAGAGCAAAGGGGACTCAGAAGACGACGTGCAGGCGGTGGAGACGTGCAGGACGAGGTAAGCGGCGCCTCTGTCGGGCTGCTTGATGCCGACAGAAGCAGGGCACGGAGGAGGATGCATAGGAAGCGTCCGAGCAAAAGGACGAGCTCCCGCATGGGACACGGACACGGGCGAGATGAGGCACGTGGCTTACTGGCCGGGGTGCCGGTAGGCAGCAGCGGCACTAGGGAAGGCGACGAGAAGAGGAGGCACGTGGACATGGCAAGAAGGCAACGGCGTGAGCTGGACGCGGGGTAGAGCAGAGGGAGGCGACGAGCATGGGGATGGCAGGGGCGCGGGGCTCCGCAGGTTCCGCATGTTATAGGCGGAGGAGGAGAACAGGTGCGCCGGGAGGGGAGGCTTGGTTGTCGCCGGCGGCGCGGGGAAACGGGCGCGGGGGCTCCTCTTCTGGCTCGAGGTGGAAGATAAGAGGAGTGGGGATCCAGAGGAGATGGCGTTGGGGATCGAGAGGGGGTGGGGTTCGGTCGGGTTAGGGTTTAGACAGGATTAGGTGGGCCTTAGAGGACATGGGCCTTGGCATGGATGGCCTAGGGAGGCCAGCCTGGGCTGGGCTCTCTTCTCTCTCTTTCTCATTTTCCTTTATTTGCCAAAAACAACAAATAACAAAGAAAGAAATAAGAGAAGGAAAAAGTTGGAGAAGGACTTTGGGCACGGGGATAATTTCCCCGGACTCGCAAAGATGTGCACGGTCCATGAAAAATAGGAATGGCCAAGATTGCAAAGTTTAAATTCAAAAGCATTTGAATTTAATTCAAATGGTTAGAATAGGAAGTGAGGGTTGGGAAGGTCCAAAAATGTTGAGATTTTTGGTGGAGCTCTGGAATATGATGAAAGAATATATGGCAAGGTTGGAGACCAAGAATTAAGATAACAAAGGCATTGGGATAATTTGCAAGTGTGTTATGGTGAATTCCAAATTAAAGAAATATTTAATATAGCTCCCTAATTTCGGGAGGATATGTTATAAAGAGAAGTCACCCTTCCCTCGATTTAAACAGACCAAAGATCTATGCATTTTATTTAGTTGAGTTTTACAAAATTAAATGACATGATGACCTGATGCAATGCAAATGATGCAATGATGAATGCAACAAACCAACAACTCACACGACGAAACTCGGAAAACATGGAAGGCGTCTGAAGCTCCGGTCTTGGGACGTCACAACACTCCACCACTACAAGAGGATCTTGTCCCGAGATCTAGGATGGCACCGGAGAGAAACGGAAGAGAAAAAGAAGAGGTAAAGCTAAGTTGCTTCTTTGACAAATGAGTGTAAACCAAAGAACCCTGAGAGGTTGAAAACTTGAAAGAAAGAATACAACGGAGATGAACAAAGTTGAAAACACTCTGTTAGAAAAGAGGAACAAGGAACATTACGGGAACCTTGTAGGTTGAAAGACTTAAGAAAAGGGTTGCAATGGACAAGAAGTACATGCAAGCACTCTGGTAGAAACGAGATGTACAAGGAACGATAAGGATCAATTACAACAACGCCCCGGTTGGAAAAGTGATACGAAACTTGATAAGAGGAAAAGAACTTGAGCAGAGGGTACAACACTCTGGTTAAATGGATAAGCACGAAAAGAACACGATCCTCACAATTCGAGATGATGATTGAAAAGAGCAAAATCACAAAGCCTCCGGGAGAAAGAATAGAATATCGATCATTGGAATCAGAATGGAGAGGAAAATGCCAACTTCTGCCACAAGTGAGCTTGGAAAGCACCCTTCCAAAAAGGATATAACGAAGTTGTTGGAAAACCAACAACGAAATGAATAAACTTGTTGTGGGCTTAGGGAAAATTTCTCAAAATTGAGGCGAAATTCAACCACTACGGAAACGAAAGATTAGAATGAGATCAACAAATTGGATCATAGATAAGCACCATAATGGCAACATTCTCAATGAAAGGCTTTAGGTGAAATCTAGACCAAGATAACTTCAAGGAAGAAAGTGATGGGTTTAAATATCTCATTCTTGTGAATGAAGAATGATATATTACCACCTCAAAAGATAAGGAAGAACAATTGCACTCCGGATTGCAAAATGAAGGAAACTTGAGCTCCTGTGAAAAGAATCTCAATGAACACTTTGAGAAGGAATTAAATCCTTGATGAACCATCATGTAGAACCTCCATGAAGAACTCCAGTAATAAAAGAATGATCGAACTAAATGAAGGATGAAAAGAATAAGGTTGAAGCCTTGCAATGATTATATGGATCTTTGTGATGAGATAATGCGGAAAAGCTTGGAACTCCGGAAAATAAAGATGAACAAATGAAATCAAGAATTTTAATGAACCTCCGGAATAAGGAATTAATCACTTGGATAAAAAAAGAATAAGAATTATGTTATGCATATCCTTCACCAATTTAATTGATGACAAGAAACAGATTTGGCATACTACTTATTCTCATAGAAAGGATTAAGAGAGATATAGCGTAAACTTGGGAAGGTCTTCAACGAACCACCGGTATGATTGAAACAACGAATAAATTGATATGATAACAAAGGAAAAGAAATCTTGAGCAAACCACCGTAAGAATTGGAAATGAACGAAGTAAAGGGATGAATCACTGGTAAGAATTAGAAAACGAATGAATATACTTGAAGGAATTTAGATACATGAGAATGAATAGATCACGATCTGATTAGAGAACATTTGAATGATGCACCGGTAAGATTTGGAGAACGAGAGCTGAAAGTTGGAATGAATAATTCTGAGATGATGGGCTCCGGAGAATCAAACTGAAAAGGCTCATGATTTGCCCCGGAAGAGTGAAAATAATTCTCGCAATCGAAAACAATTATAAGAGGATGGCATCAAGCTAGAACCATGAATCTTCACGAGAACGGAGGAAGAATTAAGAGAAACTCTTCTTCAGTCTTCAAAGCAGAGAATGACGATGAGAAACACCACCATGAATTTTTGAGGCACTCCGGAAGGATTAAAAGAGGAGAGGTTGGGCCAAAGATGAAAAGAATTTGAAAGCAATATTGGAGAATGCAATTGATTGATGAAAAATTCATTCTTACGTCAACCTTCGAAAAGAATTTGAGAATACCTTTGGAAAACTAGAAGAGTCAGGTAAGATCCTGGGAAAAGACCTGTGGGTTAGGGCCCACTCAAAAGAAACACCGTTGAACGATTACTAGAAAGGGAGATTGCACCAGTTGAATTAAATGACTTGAATGAGATAAGAACCTCGAAATAGGTTGAACGGATCTTGAATGAAAAGACGAGCCTTCTGAGATATCTTCAGCACTCCGGAACAAATGAATAGACGAGAAGTGGATGATTAGGGGTGTGCACCGGCATGAGAAAACAGTTGAAATAAGGAAAAGAATATGATCAACACCGAAAGCTTGAATTAAAACCACCGAAGAAGAAAACGAGTGAAGAGTGACGAACTTGAGGCTTCCTTAGTATCTTCGTGAGAATCACTGGATAAGAACATTGAAAGAAAAGAATGGAGAGACTTCCCATCAATAAAGGATACTTGATAAAAAAAACCAAAAAAAAAAAAAAAAGGGGGGGGGGGGGGGGAAAACAAAGGCAGCTTGGGACGAATGAAATGAACACCGTTGAGAAGAACTGATATTGGATCTTGCAAATGTTGAAATGATTGGATCCACTTGAAGAGAAACACGCCGGTAGAGAAGAAATTGGGATGACAATCTTGATGATCAAGAAGGATTAGCATTCACATAGATATATGAGAACACCGCTTAGGGAAGGTATGGAATCAACACTTGACATTGAAGCAACTCGAATACCACAACTCAAAACAAAACAAAGGATTGGCTTGCAGAATAAGCTGGAAACAAACATATGATAGATCCCATATCGTATCATGTGTGTGTTGGAAAGATATCCTACGTGATACTTGAATTCCCACTTATAAACTCCCGAAACTTTCTGGTTATGCAATCAGGTGTTGGGGATACAGGGGAAGCATAATATCTCACCCAAAACTAGCAAATCCTACGTCCAGTTGTATCCATCCTTCAACACATAACCAAGAAACCTTCGAAAATAATTTACCTCAACCTTAGAAAAGCATCCGTTATACGAGTTATGGCAATACCCCCAAACTCCCGCCCCAGTACTGGGTGGCGTCGAGGTTATCTCACCAACAACTGCATAAAAGAGATTTTCGATGTCGGCGAACTCAGGTATTCTAGAACTGCAACAATAAAATTGTGACGATAACACCTTGGAGCTCAACTCCCCGGGACACTGCCACAACCCCTAAATGTCAGGAGGCACCAAGAACAATGTTCTCGTCACAAAACCATCCGAACGATTCCAAGATACCCGCGTGATCCTGAAAAAAATTAGTGAAATTTGAGGAGAGAAGAGTCAAAACTTCTATGTCAGGAGGCCTCACCAGAGCGACGAACGGACTGAGGAGTAAAAAGAATCCTACTCTCCGATATATATAATCCTAAGACTCAAAACATTTTTTCTAGACTAAACAACGTCAGCAATTCGATCAAGCAGGGGGCTCCTAAGTCGGGGAAGGCTCTGATACCAAGTTGTAACACCCATGATGCGGCTATATCTCCCACGTGTCGGAGCATGACTTAGAGGCATCACCGCATAGTAGGCATGTCGAAAGAGGGGTAATCTTTACACATCCCATGTACTGAATAAGAAAGGGATAAAGAGTTGGCTTACAATCGCCACTTCACATAATACATAAATATAGCATTACATCATCCAGAATACAATCAAGGTCCGACTACGGAACCAAAATAAAAGAAGACCACCCCTGATGTTGGATCCCCAATCGCCCCAACTGGGCTCCACTACTGATCAATAGGAAACGAAACAACACAACGAACACGATCTTCATTGGGCACCCACTTGAGCTCGGTTGCGTCATCTGCGCTGGCATCGTCGGCACCTGCAACTATTTGGAAGTATCTGTGAGCCACGAGGACTCAGCAATCTCACACCCGCGATATCAAGACTATTTAAGCTTATGGGTAGGAAAGGGTAGTGAGGTGGAGCTGCAGCAAGCAATAGCATATATGGTGGCTAACTTACGCAAATGAGAGAGAGAAGAGAAGCAAAGCACGGTCGTGAACTAGAAGTGATCAAGAAGTGATCCTAAAACTACTTACGTTCAAACATAACACAAGAACCGTGTTCACTTCCCGGACTCCGCCGAGAAGAGACCATCACGGCTACACACGCGGTTGATGCATTTTAATTAAGTTAAGTGTCAAGTTCTCTACAACCGGATATTAACAAATTCCCATCTACCGATAACCACGGGCACGGCTTTTGAAAGTTCAAAACCCTGCAGGGTGTCCCAACTTAGCCCATCACAAGCTCTCACGGTCAATGAAGGACATTCCTTCTCCCAGGAAGACCCGATCAGACTAGGAATCCCGGTTACAAGACATTTTGACAATGGTAAAACAAGACCAGCAAAGCCGCCTGAATGTGCCAACAAATCCCGATAGGAGCTGCACATATCTCGTTCTCAGGGCACATCGGATGAGCAATCCGTACAACTAAAACCAACCCTCAAGTTTCCCCGAGGTGGTGCTGCAAGGGACTCTAGTTTGGACCAACACTCAGAGGAGCACTGGCCCGGGGGGTTAAAATAAAGATGACCCTCGGGCAACGGAAACCCGAGGGAAAAAGGCTTAGGTGGCAAATGGTAAAACCAAGGTTGGGCCTTGCTGGAGGAGTTTTATTCAAGGTGAACTGTCAAGGGGTTCCCATTATAACCCAACCGCGTAAGGAATGCAAAATCAAGGAACATAACACCGGTATGACGGAAACTAGGGCGGCAAGAGTGGAACAAAACACCAGGCATAAGGCCGAGCCTTCCACCCTTTACCAAGTATATAGATGCATTAATTAAATAAGAGATATTGTGATATCCCAACATAACCATGTTCCAACATGGAACAAACTCCATCTCCACCTGCAACTAGCAATGCTATAAGAGGGGCTGAGCAAAGCGGTAACATAGCCAAACAATGGTTTGCTAGGAAAGGTGGGTTAGAGGCTTGACATTGCAATATGGGAGGCATGATATAGCAACTGGTAGGTATCCTGGCATAGCAAAAGAGCGAGCAACTAGCAAGCGAAGATAGAAGTGATTTCGAGGGTATGGTCATCTTGCCCGAGATCTCGCAAGGAAGAAGAACGAGTCCATGAAGAAGACAAGCGGACGTAGTCGAACGAATCCCCACAAACGCGACGTTATCGGAACTAACCCGAAGAAGCAACACTGGAAAGAAGCAAACAACATAGTAAACAACAATCACATAAGCATGGCATGATGCGCAAACAAGTATGATGCATGTCCGGTTTAATGAAGCATTGCATGGCAATATGCAACAAACAACACTACAAATTAAGTGGAGCTCAATATGCAACGAGTTGCATATTGACGGAACATCCACATTCAATTATTTAGTTCTCTCCCATTTAAACTACTCAACAAAATTAATTGTTGTTTAAACATGGAAAGAGGTGGAGCATAAGTAAACTAAACATTTAGGGAAGTTTAAATGAGGCCGGAAAAATAAAACAACAATTCTGGTAAATCCCCATATGCATTTAGTAATTTGGTGCAACAACAATTTAAACATTCTTGATGTTGTTATCATGATGCGGATGACATTTGCAAGTTTTATGCAATTTTTATGAAAATGTTGGCAGGATAAGATATGAGGCATTTGTCATCGTGGCGGAAACAAAAGGGGTGCCACGGCGACGATAACGAAACGGTGCCACGGCAACGTTCCGATTCCGACAACTCATTGAGACGTCTGTGCAAAAGAAAGTGTGGCGGGAGCGTGCAAAATATTGTGGGGAGATCCTGGTAACCGAGTCCCCACGAGTTAGCGGTAGAAGAGGAGGACTGAGCAAGTGACAACTCGGACATGGTGCAAACACGATCATCTCATACAACACATACATCCGTTCACGGGCAGTCGTCTCGGGGTTATACCTTCGAAGCGTGCGTTTTTGGGGCAGAACGAGTTTGACGGGATGTAGTTGTTCTCGCGACGGTAGTCGTTCACGTTCATAGTGGAAGTAATCGTTCCCGTTCGTAGTGGAAGTAGTCGTTCACGGAACGGTCATAGTGGAAGTAATGGTACTATCGGTCCTCGGCGATGGTAGTGGTACTTAGGGATCTTGGCAGCGGTAGTCGTTCACGTTCTTAGGCACACAAGTTTCGTAGATGTTCAGGGTCACGGCGAGGAACTTGACATCCACGGAGTCTTTGAGGGTCGACGGTACTTGATGTCCAAGTGGTATCTAGGGGTACTTGTCGGTCTAGTCTTGACGGAGTAGATGTACACGTTGTCAGGGTACTTGTCGCATGACTGTGTGTAGTCGTACACGTTTGTAGCGGAACTTGGCGAATTAGAATCCCTTCGGGGTTGTCGTGGTACTTGGGGTCTTCGGACCAGCCGATCTCGTTCTTGTGACGTTAGTTGAACTAGACATATTCGAGGGCTCCGGGTGTCGTGGTACTTGACGAATCCATGTAGTCGTACACGTTCAAGAAGAAACTCATGCGACGTCGTGGAACTTGGCACATCCATGCATAGAGCTAATTGGCGGATCCGTGGTGCTTGCGGTCTTTGTCACACCGAAAGAGGCACTTGGTGACTCCATTCGGGGAGGAAGCAATGGATTGATGCTAGCAACTGGTGGAACTCCACATACAGACTAGGAGCCGTGGAGGAGTTGTTCAAGGTAGTGGCCTGGGTGGTGATTGATGAGGCCACCAATGGTGACTTGGTCATGCAGCACGGTCTCGGGAGGTGCGCAGGGAAGCCGGAGCAGGAAGCAGACAACGATTGCAGGTTCTCTGGGGGTTCGAGTTGACCATGGTGACTCGTGGCAGGAGGCAGGCTGATCCATGGTTGTTGTGTAGGAGCGAGCAGCAGAGCAAAGGGGACTCAGAAGACGACGTGCAGGCGGTGGAGATGTGCAGGACGAGGTAAGTGGCGCCTCCGTCGGGCTGCTTGATGCCGACAGAAGCAGGGCACGGAGGAGGATGCATAGGAAGCGTCCGAGCAAAAGGACGGGCTCCCGCATGGGACACGGACACGGGCGAGATGAGGCGCGTGGCTTACTAGCCGGGGTGCCGCTAGGCAGCAGCGCGCTAGGGAAGGCGACGAGAAGAGGAGGCGTGCGGACATGGCAAGAAGGCGACGGCGTGAGCTGGACGCGGGGTAGAGCAGAGGGAGGCGACGAGCGTGGGGATGGCAGGGGTTGGAGACCAATAATTAAGATAACAAAGGCATTGGGATAATTTGCAAGTGTGTTATGGTGAATTCCAAATTAAAGAAATATTTAATATAGCTCCCTAATATCGGGAGGATATGTTATAAAGAGAAGTCACCCTTCCCTCGATTTAAATGGATCAAAGATCTATGCATTTTATTTAGTTGAGTTTTACAAAATTAAATGACATGATGACATGATGCAATGTAAATGATGCAACGATGAATGCAACAAACCAACAACACACACGACGAAACTCAGAAAACATGGAGGGCGTCTGAAGCTCCGGTCTTGGGGCGTCACAGCCCTCCTCGTAAGCGGTTGGGGCCCTTCTTCTAGCGCAAGAAAGATAATTTATGGAAAAACCGTGTAAAAATTTCAGCGCAATCGGAGTTATGGATCTCCGGGAATTTAAGAAACGATGAAGGGCCAGATCTGGGGAGCGCGAAACAGAAGAGAACAGAGAGGGAGATCCAATCTTGGAGGGGCTCCCGCCCCTCTGCCGCCATGGAGGCCATGGACCAAAGGGGGAACTCTCGTCCCATCTAGGGGGGAGGCCAAGGAAGAAGTGGGAGGGGGGCTCTCTCCCCCTCTCTCCCGATGGCGCCGGAGTGCCGCCGGGGCAAGGATCGTGACAGCGATCTACATCAACAATCTTGCTACCATCGACACCAACTCTCTCCCCCTCTATGCAGCTGTGGAACACCTCTTCTCCCCACTGTAATCTCTACTTAAACATGGTGCTCAACTCCATATATTATTTCCCAATGATCTATGGTTATCCTATGATGTTTGAGTAGATCCGTTTTGTCCTATGGGTTAATCGTGATCTTGGTTGGTATGATTGTATATTTTATTTATGGTGCTGTCCTACGGTGCCCTCTGTCTCGCGCAAACATGAGGGGCCCCACTGTAGGGTGCTGCAATACATTCATGATTTGCTTATGGTGGGTTGCGAGAGTGACAGAAGCTTAAACCCGAGTAGGTAGGTTGTCGCGTATGGGATAAAGAGGACTTGATATTTAATGGTATGGTTGGGTTTCACGACCTTAATGATCTTTAGTAGTTGCGGATGGTTGCTAGGGGTCTAATCATAAGTGCATATGATCCAAGTAGAGAAAGTATGTTAGCTCATGCCTCTCCCTGATGTAGAATTGCAAGAATGATTGCTGGTAATTTTTATCGATTGCCTAGGTACAAATGACTTTCTTGTTGACAAAAGCTATCCACTTTTACTACCTTGAAATTTATTCGTAGTTTTATTCTTGCAACGTACTCGTAGTTTTATTCTTGCAAAATAGTTTCATACTTGTTCTAGGTAAAGCAAATGTCAAGTGTGCGTAGAGTTGTATCGGTGGTCGATAGAACTTGAGGGAATATTTGTTCTACCTTTAGCTCCTCATTGGCTTCGACACTCTTATTTATCAAAGAAGACTACAAACGACCCCCTATACTTGTGGGTTATCAAGACCTTTTCCTGGCGCTGTTGCCGGGGAGCAATAGCGTGGGGTGAATATTCTCGTGTGTGCTTATTTGCTTTATCACTAAGTAGTTTTTATTTTCTGTTATAAGTTGTTCTCTATCTTAAGTTATGATATGGAACACGAAACACCAAAAAATTAGTGGTACTTGCTACTCATGGAGATGGGGAACCTCCTAAAACCCTCGATGCTCGTTATGTGAAAAATATTATGCAGTACTTTGATAACCCTGAGAAACCCCCATTCAACTTGATAATGGGAGACACATTGGATCAACGTGAATACTTTAGGGATTATCGCTTGACACAAAAAGGGAAACTCTTATGGGATCAAATTCATATGTTGCATTGGTATGCTTGGAATTTATGTCAGAGATATGATTTTACTTGTTGCTCTAGGATGAATGCTCCACACCTTCCATTTTCATGCAAATTTAATGATAATGAAACCTTCGCTTCTTATGCTAAGGGTAGATATGATTACTATGATGTGGAAAGAATAGAAGAATTTGTTGCTTTTAAGGGTGCTTATGAAATTGAATATATGTTTGAAAAGTATGAAGATTTTGATGATTCGGTTTATAGACCTGAAAATTTTGCTATCCTTAAATATTGATATGAGAATTATAAATACAATTCTGATATTGATATATTTATTGAGAAAGTCTCCGCTGTCCAAGAAGATACTAATATTTTGCAGGAGTCTATGGAAGAAGAAATTGACGAAATTGTGAGCTCATTGGATGAAAAATATGATGAGGAGAGCGAAGAACAAAAGGAGGAAGAGAGGATTGATCACCCGTGCCCACCTTCTAATGAGAGTAACTCTTCAACTCATACATTGTTTAATGTCCCTTCGTTCTTACCGAAGGATGAATACTACGATAATTGCTACGCTCCCATTGATTCGTTTGAAATATCCCTTTTTGATGATGCTTGCTATTCTTGTGGCCAAGATGTCAATATGAATTATGCTTATGGAGATGAACTTGATATAGTTCCTTATGTTAAGAATGACATTGTTGCTTTTGCACCCACACATGATAGTCCTATTATCTTTTTGAATTCTCCAAACTATACTATATCAGAGAAGTTGGCACTTATTAACGATTACATTGATGGGTTGCCTTTTACCGTTGCACATGATGATTTTGGTGAATATAATATGCATGTGCTTGTTGCTCCTACTTGCAATTATTATGAGAGAGGAACTACATCTCCACCTCTTTATGATTCCAATACGATAAAATTGCAAGAAACTGCTTATGCTATGCATTGGCCATTACTTGATGTGCATGAATTGTTCTTGTATGACAGGCCGATGCATAGGAAGAGAGTTAGACTTTGTCATTGCATGGTATATATTGCTTTGTGCTCACTACTAAATTCTAAATCATTGTTAATTAAAATTGGCTTTGATATACCTTGGGATCCGGGTGGATTCGTTACTTGAGCACTTTATGCCTAGCTTAATGGCCTTAAAGAAAGTGCTGCCAGGGAGACAACCCAGGAGTTTTAGAGAGTCATTTATTTTTGTTGAGTGCTTTTATAAAGTTTGAAAACAAAAAAACTATAGAGGGGAACTTAAAACTTCACAAAAAGAAAAGTGAAAGTAAGATAGACGAACACCGTGGAAGCGGGAGCATGCCTTGAACTTTGTTCATGCCCATGGAAACTTTGTTAATATTGAATTGCAGAAACTTTTCAACAAAAATAATTATCCCCTTGTACAAATCCATTGTATTGTAAAATTATTGCACCAAGATTTTCCTTTAGGATGAGTAGCTTGCTTGTTGGTATGTGCGGTGCAAAAACAGAAACTTTGGCTGTAGTGCGTGAATTTACGTTTTTACTGGAATGTCAAAAGTTTCTGAAACTTTTAGCAAAGTCTTTCACATATTTTGGCAACTTTTTATATGATTTATTGGACTAACCTATTGATCCAGTGCCAGTTCTTGTTTGTTGCAAGTTTTTTGTTTCGCAGAAAATCCATAACAAACAAAGTCCAAATGCGATAAAAATTTACGGAGAATTTTTTTGGAATATATGTGTTTTTTGGGAGGTGGAATAACCGCAAACGGAGTCCCACAGCCCCCAAGATACACCAGGGCATGCCAGGGGGTGCCAAGCGCGCCAAGGTGTCTTATGCCCTCCTCGTATGGCGGTTGGGGCCCTTCTTCTGACGCAAGAAAGATAATTTATGAAAAAATAGTGTAAAAATTTCAGCGCAATCAGAGTTATGGATCTCTGGGAATTTAAGAAAGGGTGAAGGGCCAGATCTGGGGAACGCGAAACAGAAGAGAACACAGAGGGAGATCCAATCTCGGAGGGGCTCCCGCCCCTCCGCCGCCATGGAGGCCATGGAACAGAGGGGGAACTCTCCTCCCATCTAGGGGTGAGGCCAAGGAAGAAGAAGGAGGAGGGGCTCTCTCCCCCTCTCTCCTGGTGGCACTGGAGTGCCGCCAGGGCAAGGATCGTGACGGTGATCTACATCAACAATCTTGCTACCGTCAACACCAACTCTCTCCCCCTCTATGCAGCGGTGGAACACCGCTTCTCCCCACTGTAATATTTACTTAAACATGGTGCTCAGCTCCATATATTATTTCCCAATGATCTATGGTTATCCTATGATGTTTGAGTAGATTCGTTTTGCCCTATGGGTTAATCGTGATCTTGGTTGGTATGATTGTATATTTTATTTATGGTGTTGTCCTCCGGTGCCCTCCATCTCGCGCAAACGTGAGGGGCCTGTCGGTGTCAAAACCGGCGGATCTCGGGTAGGGGCTCCCGAACTGTGCGTCTAAGGTCGATGGTAATAGGAGACAGGGGACACGATGTTTACCCAGGTTCGGGTCCTCTCTATGGAGGTAATACCCTACATCCTACTTGATTGATATTGATGAATACGAGTATTACAAGAGTCGATCTACCTCGAGATCATAATGGCTAAACCCTAGAGGTCTAGCTTGTATGGCTATGGTAATGAGTATCTCCCCTTTCCGGACTAAGTCCTCTAGTTTATATAAACACCAGGAGGATCTAGGGTTACATAAGGTCGGTTAAAAAGAAAGTAATCTACATATTTGATCGCCAAGCTTGCCCTCCACACCAAGGAGAGTCCCATCCGGACACGGGTGCAGTCTTCGGTCTTCGTATCTTCATAGCCCGTCAGTCCGGCCCATGGCTAACAGGCCGGATGCCCGAGGACCCCTTAGTCCAGGACTCCCGCAGTAGCCCCTAAACCTGGCTTCAATGACAAGGTATCCGGCGCGTAGATCTGTCTTCGACATTGCAAGGTGGGTTCCTCCTTCCAAACTCCAAGATAGTCTTCGGACAAAACAATCGTGTCCGGATCTGCAACACACAGCCATAGAGAGTATAATATTTTACGACTCTAACCTGCTAATCACTTTAGTAACGTGACGTCACGTCAGTCCGGCCATAATTTCGAACCGTTTCTCGTCTGCCACTCCATGTTTCGAGACGTGGTTGCCATTGGCACGTCTTGTCAAAGCAGAGATCATGTCTGCTTATTGCGGGATTTTCATCAATTCGGGCATGGGTAACCCAACCGTGCATGTTTACATAGCCCTTGGGAATAGGCGAGGTTTAAGGCGAGTGGGGAGGCGTTCGATATTCACTACCTTTATAAGGGGATAAGGATTCCCTATTCTTCTCCACGCCTTCTCCTTCCTCTGCCCATCCATACTCGAGCTCCAAAGGAGCCTCCACACTTTTCCCAAATGTCACCTGGCCCGAAGGCTCCTTTGTGGAGACGGTGAAGGTGTGGCAGTCGGGGTGGTTCTACATCATCGAGCCGCGCAACACCAATTAGGCGGCGGCCCCCAGATTCCGATCCGGAGCTCCGATGCGGCTCACCTCCTGGCAAGAGAAGGGCCTAACCTGGGGCTCTTCGAGCGAGATGACTGGGTTCCAGACGTGCGTCCAGAACATGATAACCAAGAGGATCAAACTCGTCAACATGATCCAGGTTATGCTCATTCGCCGGATCCTTCTGTGCCAACGCCGGACTTGCTATTTGTGGGAGTTCGATCCGTCCAAGCACCAGACGCTACTAGAGCTCTTTGGCACGACACACAAAGACATCTAGAAAGTGCTCTTCAAGGCCGGCGAGACACCACCGCCCACGGCCGAGGATCGCGGGCTCAGCTCAAAACGCCAGGCCAATTCGGTAAGTTCTTTCATGTTTTCAAGGTAGACCCTCTACTGGCATATTTTCAGGAAGGAGTCTAAGCCTTCCTATCAATTTTTCAGGCCTGGATCGATATAGCGGGGCGGATTAACTGTCCGGCTCCGCTACCCGAAGACCAAGAAACCCCACTTCTAACGAAGATGTTGTTTCCGGCACCTTATGATGTGTCAGAGAAGAAGGCCAAGAAAAGGGCCAAAGGGGCCAGGAGTGGCCTTCACCGAAAAGGTGCTTCGGACGTGACGTCCGAAGACGAGACTCACTCGTCAGCCGCCGAAGACGACGATGAAGAGGAGGAGGAAAACGACTCCCCCTGAGGATGGAAGGAAGAAAAGGGGGGCCTCCCCAATTCTGGAGGCGAAGGCGCCCAAGAGGGGGAAGGTCTCCCTCGCGGATAACTCCATGTGGGGTGTCGATAGTAGTCCGGAGCGCCCCCCCTGAACCAAGCCTTAGGCTACCTCGTAAGTACCTTATGCACATCCAAATGTTTGGTCTTCCCACTTTGTAATATTAATATGTTTAAATTATGCTATTGCAGTCCGGCCCGTGACAGCTCCTCGCGATCCTCAGCAGGAGGCTCACTAGATTCAAAGGAGATGGCCAGCGTGTCATCGCCGCCCGCTCACTCTCCTTCGGCCAAGGGTGATGACGAGGTGGTGTCCCAAAGGACCTTCTCAAGTCAGGGAGAGGTTCCGGAGGTTGTCGGGGTGGCGCCAAAGGATGACTCCTCGGCCGCCGGACACATGGGGAAAAAAGCCCCCATGGGGGCTGGTGGTGGGGGCCAAGTTCAATCCGGCCCCCAGTCGGATACCATTCCGGAGACCTACACGGCTCCGGCGTCAAGCGAGCAGCCTTCCCTGAAAGGAGGTGTGCATGTTCCACCGGTGACCTCTGTCCAATCAGAGGCACCAGATAATCTGCTGAAAGCGTTGCAAGGCGCTTCCATTGTGGATGAACATCGTATCCTTATGGGTGCGGTGATCGAGAAGGTTCTGTCCGCCAAAAGCGGACTGACCGAAGCATGCGCTAGCCTTTTAACCGGCTTTGAGGTGATAATTGTAGAAAGAATATCACAGTGTGGACAGTAGCCCCTGATGCTCTGTTCGGTGTTCGGAAAGAAAAAGGTGAATATAGGATCAAAACAATTTTTGCAGGAGTCTAACATAAGATGTCTATGTGAATAAGCAGGCGTCGCCACTGGCTGTTGCTGCTCATACTGCGGAGGTCTCCGGCTTGAAGCAGAGCCTGGAGCGGGCCAGCGAAGAGCTCGGCCTCGTAAAGAAGCAGCTGGGGGAAAGCCAAGGTATGCAGTAACCTGCGCGTATATTTTATGAAGGATGAATGTTTCGTGTTGACTAAAGCGTCATGAACTTTGTTAGGGGCCACGACCGAGGTGGTGGCCCTCAAGAAGGCGTTAGCCAAGGCTGAGGACAAAGCGGCCAAGGAATGTGCCGCGCGCGAGAAGCAGGAGACCTGGGTCGGCGAGGTCCAGCAAGAGCTCCAGGACGCCGTCAAGAAGTACAAGCCCTTGGAGTGTGATTCTAAGACGCAAGCGTCCGAACTTGCGAACGCCCGCCGGAGCGCACAAGAGGCTCGAGCCGAGGCCCAGAGCGCCCTTCAGGAGATCCAAGTGGCCAAGAAGATCGCGGCGGGTAAGGCTTTCATTATGCAAAGAAAATCTGTGAAGGAAGCGTTCCTTTTACTTACCCAAATTTGGAGCTCTCCAGGGGCGTTTACGGATTTGCCGCGCAGTGTATCAGATGCTCCCGAGTTCTATCAAGCCGAAGAAGGGAGTTCTACGGAGAAGTTGTTCTAGTCTCAATATCTTGGACCCGAACATCCGGTGTCCTTCAGCGACCAGCTGAAACAGCTGGTTGAGCTGCACAAGGCAGCCGAGCTAGCCGTGAAGGAGCTGATAGTCCGACTATGGCCTGCCGCGCCGATACCTAGCAGCTACTTCGGACTTGTGAAGTGGCTTGTTGATGCCTGCCCACGGCTTGAGGTTATAAAGCGGTCGGTCTGTATTGAAGGTGCACGGATGGCCTTTGCCCGCGTCAAGACGCACTGGGCGAAGATGGATGCCAAGAGGATAATGACCGAGGGGCCGACTGAGGGCAAGGAGCACTGCCGACCCGAGTTATATTTTGATGGTGTCCTGGAGGGATCTCGCCTTGTGGCGGAGCAATGTACGAAGGATGTAGTATTCCCATGAAAACATTCGTATTATCCTTTCCTGTAATATGGAACAATGATGTTATGTAATATAATGCTTGTGATTTTAAAATTTTGCCTCATGTGTGGTTGTTTATGAAATCTGAGGGTTGGCCAGTCGTCGGCTTCTGCCCCCACGTAGATGTTATGGGGGTGTTCGGGATAAATCTAAACACTCTTTACTCCATATTTTGGTCCTTAAAGGAGGTGTTTAGCACAACGAACAAGGCAATCAGACTATACGGCTTTATCGCCCTCACTTAGCCATAGGAGTTTGAAAATGAAAATTTTGGCGAAGCCCCTAGTATTCGGAAGGACGAACTTGGGGCGCTACACGCACCTGGTCAGATAAGAAACCGATTCCTTGCATAAAGCGGAAAAAATCTCTAAGGGTTTGAAACCTCTCGAACAGCTGACCAGCTCGCGCTGCATCATGACAGTCAGTTTTCGGCTTTCTCTACTGAGGCGCTCGTTCGGAAGAACTGGGACACAATCGCAGTAGTTCTCCCTTTACTACCCTAGCCGATATAGCGGAACGTAAGGTAGTAAGAACAGGAGCCGGGCAACCCAACTATTGACGAAAGACATGATTCGGAGCCGATGCATATAATGTTATAAGTTCAGGGTGCCGAACTGCACTGAAAAGGTGTTCGAACTTTATTGTCGTACTGCGGGGCGCGAAAGCCCCTGGTGAAGTAAAATGTACCAGAGTGTACGTGTGCAATGAGTAATAGATACAGAGGTAAGAAAAAAAGGGAAAATTAAGTAATAAGCTGACGCTACCATTTATTAACCATTTGTAATGTGATTAATATGTCGAGGCGTACTTGTACAAGTAATGCGATAAGCAAGTAAGGCTATTTAACATGCCATGACCAAGAGCGAGCTGCGTGCGGGTATGTAAAACAGGTATAACAATCATTAGCAAAGACCACCTGGGGATTCCCTTGTACGCCAAAGCTCCTCGCCTCCTTGGTGTGTCCGATAAATGGGTTGTCAGGAGAAACCTCAAAAAGAGAAAAACCCGAAATGAAAAGGAAAAGTAAAAGTGTGCGAATCCTAGGGTCGGCCAAGCCGCACTGTGGATCGCGAGCTAGCTATGTCTCCGTCGATACCCATGGGATTTTGAGTGCGTATTTATGTACGCGCGGTACGAATGCCACTGTTTGATCGGGACTGGGACGGAGGCCAAATTGCTAGTTAAGCTCTTGACGAGCCGGGCTATCTTGCTGCAGAATAGTCCGGACTCTTTTAATGGTGTCCGGGGGCTTGGCCGCTAAACTAAGGTTCTGCTGGAAAAGGCTGCGCTGTATTTTTGTTGCTAAGGCCGTTGTGTGCTCCTCGGTATGGAGGGAGCGTTTCGTATTTCCATTGATTGTTATGACGTTGCGTGGACCAGGCATCTTGAGCTTGAGATAAGCACAGTGAGGTACCGCATTGAATCGAGCGAATGTGGTTCGTCCGAGCAGTGTGTGATAGCCGCTGCGAAAGGGGACGATGTCAAAGATTAACTCCTCGCTTCGGAAGTTATCCGGCGATCCGAGGACGACCTCTAGTGTGATTGAGCCCGTACAGCGGGCCTCTGTGCCTGGTATGACTCCTTTAAAGGTAGTCCTTGTGGGTTTGATCCGTGATGGGTTAATGCCCATTTTGTGTACAGTGTCCTGATAGAGAAGATTGAGGCTACTGCCACCGTCCATGAGGACTCGCGTTAGGTGGAATCCGTTGATGATTGGGTCTAGGACTAGTGCGACTGATCCTCCGTGCCGGAAACTGGTCGGATGATCTCAACGGTCAAAAGTGATCGGGTACGATGACCATGGATTGAATTTTGGGGCGACTAGCTCTATCGCATAGACGTCCCTTAGTGCGCTCTTGCGCTCCCTCTTGGGGATGTGTGTAGCATATATCATGTTCACCATTTTGACTTGAGGGGGAAACTTCTTCTGTCCCCCTGTGGTTGGCTACAGGGGCTCCTCATCATCGTCCTCGCTTTGTGATCCCTTTTCCTTATTCTCGGCGTTTAACTTGTTGGCTTGCTTAAAAACCCAGCAATCTCTGTTAGTATGATTGGCTGGTTTATACGGGGTGCCATGGATTTGGCACGGACGGTCAAGTATGCGGTCCATGCTGGATGGTCCCTGATTGTTTCTTTGATACGGCTTTTTCCGTTGACCGGACTTGGAGCCGCTGAATCCGGCGTTTACAGCAGTTTCATCGGTGTTATCGCCATTACTTCGGCGTTTGTGTGTGCTGCATCGGAGCTTGTTGTTGTTGTTTTTGGCCTCGGAGGGGCCTGCCTCGCTGGCCGTATTTTTACTACGAGCCAACCAGCTATCCTCACCTGCACAAAAGCGGGTCATGAGGGCCGTGAGGGCGGCCATAGATTTCGGCTTTTCTTGGCCAAGGTGGCAGGCGAGCCATTCGTGGCGGATACTGTGTTTAAAGGCCGCTAGGGCTTCTGCATCTGGACAGTCGACGATCTGGTTCTTTTTAGTTAGGCACCTAGTCCAGAATTTCCTGTCTGACTCCCCGGGATGTTGAACTATGTGACTTAAGTCATCGGCGTTTGGCGGCCGGACATATGTACCTTTGAAGTTGTCGAGAAAGGCTTCTTCCAAGTCCTCCCAGCTGCTGATGGAATTTTTAGGCAGGCTGCTTAACCAGTGCCGAGCTGGCCCTTTGAGTTTTAGTGGGAGGTATTTGATAGCATGGAGGTCATCTCCGCGGGCCATGTGAATATGGAGAATAAAATCCTCGATCCATACCGCGGGATCGGTTGCTCCGTCATATGATTCAATGTTGACGGGTTTGAACCCTTCAGGGAATTCTTGGTCCATTACTTCATCAGTGAAGCAAAGAGGGTGTGCAGCGCCTCTATATGAAGCTGCGTCGCGCCGTAGCTCCGATGGAGTTCATCTATGGTTATCGGCTCGAGCGTGACTAGGTTTGTCACGTACGAATAGGTAGCCGTCGTCGCGTATCAAGGTACGTCCTCGCGAACCGTAGATTGATCTTGTATTTCCTGCTCTACTGTCCAGGTCTTGACGAAGGTCATATGTATAGCCCCGAGCTGTCTTATCCCTACCTTTGCGGCGAGGTGGAACTATCTGTTTTTCAGCTGGGGTTGCCATTTTATCCTGGCCGCGCGGTGGCCGATCGACCGCATTGCGTGATGCTGGTGCGGGCTCTGGCGCCTCATCATCAAATTGAGGTAGCAATTTGCGCTTCGGGTAACTTTTGGCTGGTCGCTTAAGGCAGGTATTCTTCGACTGCTAGGACATCGGTCCATCTGTCATTGAGCAGGTCTTGATCAGCTTGAAGCTGCCGCTGCTTCTTTTTCAGCCTCCTCGCAGTGGCTATTAGCTGAAGCTTAAAGCGCTCCTACTTGAGAGGTTCCTCAGACACGACGAAGTCTTCGTTGCCGAGGCTCACCTCCTCCTCGGAGAGCGGATGGTAACTACCGTCCTCCGAGTCTTCTTCCGTGGCCCGTTCCTTAGGGCGGAATTTCCCCTCTTCCCGATGGTCTTGTTGGGCAGTTTGTTCCTCGGACTCCTCTATGTCTTCGGCACCATCCGGAGTGTTGTTGTTTCTTGTGCCGTTATTGTTGTCTCTGCTGTGGCGTGATTTAGAGCGGCGCCTTGACGCCGGCGCTTTGGTTGTGTCTTAGGAGGGTCCTCCTTCACTGGGTTTTCCTTGTCATCGCCGCTATTATTCTTGGGCGTATCTACCATGTGTATGTCATATGAGGAAGTGGTCGTCCAGCGTCCAGTGAATGGCGGGTCTTGGCCTTGCTCCTCATTGGCATCGTCGTCCATACCGTCAACGTCTTTGGAGCCGTAATCAAGCATGTCGGTTAAGTCCTCGACAGCGGCTATGAAGTGGGTGGCGGGTGGGAAGCAAAAATATCGATCATCATCCCCTAGTTCGAACCGGACATAGTTCGGTTGCGCGTCCCCTGCCAAGGACAGGCTCTTTAATGAGTTTAACACATCACCCAAAGGCGAGTGCTGAAAGATGTCTATGGCGTTGAATTCAAAGATCGATGAGCAATCAAGTTCGGCGTCCGCGGGCTCACATGGTTCGGAACTTATAACTAGAGACGAGTCTGGTATTCCGGTGACACAGATATTGTGTGAGGTTAGGTCCATGTGCGGCTCCAACGTCGGGGAGTCTGTTGCCTCTGTGGTGGGGTTGAACCTCCAATCCTTGAATGCCGCAGTGTGCTCTGGATCTAAGGCCGCAGTGGTCACAGCAATGTTGGGGATATCGCTTATCGGGAACTTATCGGTCGACCCATGATAAGGGGTAAATCGACCAGTTTATCGGGATATCGGCCGATTTATCGCCATATAGGCTGATTTATCGGCCGATTTATCTTATCGGTCTGACAACGGTAAGCGATAAATCGGCCGATTTATCAGCATATCGGAAGATATCTTGAACAATCTCCTGGATGCGGTCTGACGACAGATTTAGGTCATGTTCGTCAAGGTGACCGGGAGTGGTCACCACGGTCTTGAATCCAGTGAAGATCAGATCTCCACGGATGTCCGCGACATAGTTCAAGCTCCCAAATCTAACATGGTGGCCAGGGCATAGCTATCGATCTGCTCCAGATGGCCAAACGAGTTGGCCGGCAGTGGAAGCCGCCGAACACGAAAATCTGTCTAGGGAGGAAGGTTTATCCTTGGATGGCGTCATTGTTGACGATTGAAGGGGCCATTGAACCTTTTGAGGATGGCATAGCGGGAGGTCTTGAGTTCAACTCTCAATGAAAGCACCAATGTTGGTGTCAAAACCGGCGGATCTCGGGTAGGGGGTCCCGAACTGTGCGTCTAAGGTCGAAGGTAACAGGAGACAGGGGACACGATGTTTACCCAGGTTTGGGCCCTCTCTATGGAGGTAATACCCTACGTCCTGCTTGATTGATATTGATGAATACGAGTATTACAAGAGTTGATCTACCTCGAGATCGTAATGGCTAAACCCTAGAGGTCTAGCTTGTATGGCTATGGTAATGAGTATCTCCCCTTTTCGGACTAAGTCCTCTGGTTTATATAAACACCAGGAGTATCTAGGGTTACATAAGGTTGGTTACAAAGAAAGGAATCTACATATTTGATCGCCAAGCTTGCCCTCCACGCCAAGGAGAGTCCCATCCAGACACGGGTGCAGTCTTCGGTCTTCATATCTTCACAGCCCATCAGTCCGGCCCATGGCTAACAGGCCAGACGCCCGAGGACCCCTTAGTCCAGGACTCCCTCAGAGCCCCTACTGTAGGGTGTTGCAATACGTTCATGATTTGCTTATGGTGGGTTGTGAGAGTGACAGAAGCTTAAACCCGAGTAGGTAGGTTGTTGCGTATGGGATAAAGAGGACTTAATACTTAATGCTATGGTTGGGTTTCATGACCTTAATGATCTTTAGTAGTTGCGGATGCTTGCTAGGGGTCCAATCATAAGTGCATATGATCCAAGTAGAGAAAGTATGTTAGCTCATGCCTCTCCCTCATGTAGAATTGCAAGAATGATTGCCGGTAATTGTTATCGATTGCCTAGGGACAGATGACTTTCTTGTTGACAAAAGCTATCCACTTTTACTACCTTGCAATTTATCCGTAGTTTTATTCTTGCAAAGTACTCTTAGTTTTATTCTTGCAAAATAGTTTCATACTTGTTCTAGGTAAAGCAAATGTCAAGTGTGCTAGAGTTGTATCGGTGGTCGATAGAAGTTGAGGGAATATTTATTCTATCTTTAGCTCATCGTTGGGTTCAACACTCTTATTTATCGAAGAAGGCTACAAACGATCCCCTATATTGTGGGTTATCAAAGGCCAGGAGGTGGAAGGAAAATTGGGCCAAAAAGGCCCAAGTGGGAAAGTGCCTCCCTTCCCTAAGGAAGGGGGCCAAATAGGAGTAGGGGAGGAGTCCTACTCCTCCTCCCCTTAGCTGGACACCCCAAGGAGGTTTAACCTCCTTGGTGGCAGCCCTCCCTCTCCCCTCTAACCTATATATAGTGGAGGTCTCGTGCCCAATTGATATACACAAGTTTTGGAGCCTCCTCTAGTTGATCTAGTTCTAGTTCTAGTTCTAGTTGGTTCTAGTTGACTAATTAGAGCTTGTCCTAGCCACCTCTAATCCTCATAATTAGAAGCTCCGTGTGGTTCTAATATCCTTCATCTAATTCTCTGGCGATGATTAGCTCTGGAAGGCGAAGCGTTGCTAGATCGTGAAGACCGTACGCTTGCAACCAAGTAGAGAGGTTGTGCTTTCAGTCTTCTGTTCAAGGGATCGTTCGAGGGCAGTTCACGAGATCGTCATCGATGTTTGAGGAATCCAAGTACGATCTACACTGACTCGTCTACTTCCGTTACACTCCCGGAGTCGGTAACAATCGTTGATCCAAAACCTATATGCATCTTCATATTGTTCCTAGGTGATCGTAGGGCGATTTTTTTGTTTTCTACTACGTTTTCCAACACTTATATGTTATCATGGTGGCTTCAAAGTGCTGAAAACTCCACTTGAAATTCATTCTTGTTCCCCTTGCGCGCACCATCCTCTCCATGCATGATCATGCTCCAATTTTTATCATTCTTCTCCGCGTTGGGCCCTTCATTTATAAGCAAAACAAATGTATCCAATTTAGGCAGCATCATATTCCCATGAACATTAGAATCGTTACCAAGAAACAAAAGTGCCTACTAATTTAATTGGCTTGTGTGAGCTCTAGTAATTGGTCCAGCATATGTAGCGGCAGGGGTGATATGTACATTTTGCATCATGTTTTCCTACTATTATTTATGATGTTTTGGGTCAATATTTCACTTCATAAGGCAATTCTAATGACTTCTCTATCTTATTTTACAAGTTTTATATGTAGAGGGAAATAGCCGGCGGCTAGAATTCTAGACCTGAAAAGAGCTACAACAAAGATAGCTTCCTCCGGAGCTCCAAATGACCTGAAAATTTACGGAGATTTATTTTGGAATTAATAAAAAAAATGTCGGAAGAAGAATCACTAAGAGGGGCCCCACCAGTGAGCTATAAGCTCAGGTGGTGCCCCCTGGGACGCGCCATGTGAGCTTGTGGGCCCACCAACAGGCCTCTGTGGCTGACATGTCTCCAACATATCTATAATTTTGTATTGTTTCATGCTATTATATTATCAATCTTGGATGCTTTATATGCATTTATATGCTATTTTATATCATTTTTGGGGACAAACCTATTAACCCAGTGCATGTTCCTGTTTTTTTCTTGTTTTTTACTTTCCAGAAAATCAATATCAAATGAAGTCCAAACATGATTAAACTTTACAGTGATTTTTCTGGACCAGAAGAGACCCTGGAAGGATCGGGAGGAGGCCAAAAGCCTTACGGGAGAGCCACAAGCTCACAGGACACGCCCCTTGAGCTCGTGACTCCCGCGCAACTCCGTTTGACCTAATTCCACCTCTGTAAATTCCCAAATATTCCCAAACCAACAGAGAGACACCCGAAACTCTTTTTTTGCCACCGCAAGCCTCTGTTCTTCCGTGATCCCATCTCGAGGGCTTTTCTGATATTCCACCGAACGGGAAATCGATCGCGGAGGGCCCCTACATCAACCTTGTTGCCCTACCGATGATACGTGAGTAGTTCACCACCAACCTATGGGTTCATATCTAGTAGCTAGATGGCTTCTTCTCTCTCTCTTTGATCTTCAATACCATGTCCTCCTCGATCTTCTTGGAGTTCTACCCGATGTAATCTTCTTTTGCGGTGCGTTTGTTGGGATTCGATGAATTGTGGGTTTATGATCAGATTATTCATTGAAAGTAATTTAGTCTTTTTTGAACTTTATTATGCATGATTATTATAGCTTTGTATTTCTCTTTGATCTATCTGTTTGGTTTGGCAAACTAGATTGAACTATCTTCAGTGGGAGAAGTGCTTTGTGATAGGTTCAATCTTGCGGTGTCCTCACCCAGTGACAGAAGGGTTAGCGAGGCACGTATTTGTATTGTTGCCATTAAGGCTAAAATGATGGGGTTTATTCATATTGCTTGAATTTACTTTGTCTACATCATATCATCTTACTTAAGGAGTTACTCCATTTGTCATGAACTTAATACCATAGATGCATCCTGGATAGCGGTCGATTGGTGGAGTAATAGTAGTAGATGTTGGAAATATGCCCTAGAGGCAATAATGTTTGTATTATTATATTTCCATATTCATAATTATAGAGTTTATATTCTATGCTATAACTGCTATAATCCTGGAGTATGAGATTCAGTGGAAAACCCATATGCACGTGTGGAATGATAAACGGTTAAATAAAAGTTTCCTAGTCTCGCCTCTATGACTAGCTCAAGTGTTGTTGGTGATCACGTTCTCTGGATCTTAGGATATCGTTAAGTGTAATGATGATCCTAAAACAACATTGAGATTATGACGTTGGAAAAATGATCATATTGAATCGACCCAATTTTGTTTGTTATGAATCAAGTTAATATTCTCAGCATTCAATTATAATAACATGGAGTGTTAACATGTGATATTTCTCCTTAGACCATGAGATTATTGTGGTCACTTCTTACCGTCTGGTGGACTTTGGGGTTGCTCAAACGTCACCTATAACACAGTGATCATAACGACAACTTACAGGTTCATCAGAAATTTTGACAAGTAACCGGATAGCTCAATAGTGGGATTTGCTCCTATGAAGATGGAGAGATATTATTAGGGCCCTCCCAGGGTGATGGCATCAATCATCGTCTGGCCAAACACATGTGACTTCGTCACAAGGATGCCGGAACATAATAACGAGAAAGAAGAACAAAACCGGTAACGAGGATTTTGGTATAATGAGCATGGTGATGACTCTGGAGGATACCTATACATCCCGGGTTTTGTGAAGTATCGCGAAGAAAAGTGAACATCACATGATAACCAAATGTTCACTCGAATATCATTTGTGTGCTCATAGGGATCAATACGGACGTCCACGGTTCCGCTGTCGGTCATTGAACAAACGGTTTTGTTCATGTATATGAGTTACCGAACCTATGGGTCACAAGCTTAAGGAAATCACGATATTCTGAGTGTTAGTACGACGGGAGTCATGAAAATATATTTGTGGAATTGTTTCATGAATATTCAGAATAGTTCCGAGAGGATACGAAAGCGTTTCGGGGTCTCTAGAAGGGTTTAAGAGACTATCAGGTAATACCGATAAATTATATATAGGTGGAAAACGTTTCCGAAGATGTTAAATATAATATATATAATGGTATAGAGGTATTTAGAACATTTTATATTTTATTTAAATATCAACGGGTCTAAACATGCCAAGAGGTGGAAGGCAAGTTGGGCCACAAAGGCCCAAGTGGAGTTGGCACCCCCTTTCCTTGTGGGGGGGGGATCCTACTAGGGGAGGGAGTCCAACTCCTCCCCTAGGCCGGCACACTAAGGGGGACTCTTTCCCCCTTGGTGGCTTCCCTCTCCCTCCCCTCAAACCTATATATACCTGGGATTGTTGCTCTATTGTTCATACAAGTTTTGGAGCCTCCTCTAGTTCTTCTATTTCTTGTTCTAGTTGGTCCTAGTTGACTAATTAGACCTTAGCTAATCCTCTTGTCCTCATAATTATAAGCCATGCATGGTTCTAATCTCCTCCCTCTAATTCTTCGGCGATGATTAGCTCTGGACGGTGAAGCGCTGCCGGATCATGAATTCTACACGCTTGCAACCAAGTAGAGAGGTCGTGCTTTCAGTCTTCAGTTCGAGGGACTGTTCGTGGGAGGTATGAGGGATCATTCATCTCATTCGAGGGACTCCAAGTAAGGTCTACACCAACACGTTCTTCTTCCCTACAACTCCATGATGGTAACGATCGTGATCCCAACCCGTTATGCATCTTCATATTGATCTTGGGTGATCGTAGGCGTGAAATTTTTGTTCTCTACCACGTTTCCCAACACATATTGATCCCTATTAATACACAGATGACATTCGAGTGAACCTTTGGTTATCATGTGTTATTCCCTTTGCTTCGCGATACTTTACAAAACCCGAGGTGAGATGCCAGTTTTGTTCTTCTTTCTTGTTGACATTTTCTGGCATCCCTATGACCTAGTCACATGTGTCTGGCCAGACGATGATGGATGTCGTCACATCGAGAGGGCCCTAAGAATATCTCTCCATCGTCGGAGGAGCAAATCCCACTCTTGAGCTATCTAGCCCCTTGTCAAACTTTTCGATGAACTTGTAAGTTGTCGTTATGATCACCGTGTTACAGATGACGTTTGAGCAACCCCAAAGTCCATCGTATGGTAAGAAGTGACTACAATACTCTCATAGTCTAAGGAACTAAAGTATACATTAACTCTCTATGTTATAATGATTGACTTGTGACGATAATATCTCAAAGTATAACAAACACGTTGGGTCAATTCAATATGATCGTTCTTCCAATGTCATATTCTCAAAGTTGTTCTGGGACTATCTTACACTTAACAATATCCCAAGATCCGGAAACGTGATCACATACAAATGCATTGTCCACAGTTTGTTGGATGAAGATGGGATCTTGGAATGAAAGGATGATCTGGGCCTTTTTCCGGGTTGACATTGTCGAAGAGATATTGCAGCTGCAAGTTAGTAGACATGGCGGTGAGGACTATGCTTGTTAGCCTTTCACCAGGTGCGGCGATTACAGTGTCCGTTTGGCCTACAATTTTGTCCGCTTGACTAGGTTCATGGAGGCTTGGAGCAAGAACGAGCGCAGTTTATCATCTGGCTGTACCTTGACAGAGAAACAGTGGAAGTCGATATGGTATATCAATGCTCCAAACAAGATGAAGGTTTTTTTGTGGCATCTTGCTCGTGATTGTTTACCATCTTGAATTTAGTTGCAACAAGAGCGCATCCCTACCTCAGAGATTTGTTATTTCTTTGAAAGATTGGGAAGCATTAAGCATTCTCTTATTTTCTGTCCTTATGCCCGAGGAGTTTGGGACAAGGTTAAACGAGCTTTCAGCATCGATCCTTGTCGGGCTAATTTCACCTCTCCAAGGCAATGGCTCTTCAGCTTTCTCCCTAGGGAATGCAAACTCGATGCAATTGTTATGGCTATGTCAATCTGGCATATACGGGATGCGCGAAACTATACGAGGAAGGAATATTTGTGGGGCTCCCCACCCTCGACGCCTTGCTCTGAAGATCAATACATATGTTGATTTAATTGTGCGGCACTTACATGTTCTGGTTCCTGTACATAGGCGTGAGACTTTACCTTCAAACTTTGATTAGTCTTCGCTACTGCCAGGATCCGTTTCTTTTCTCTCTGATGCTGCAATCTTTGCCGATCTAGGCAGGTGCGATAGCTTTGAATCAGGGGTGCCAGTTCGTGGCAGCGTGTAGCGAGTCTATCCTTGGGATCCTAGCCTTTGAGATGGCTAAAGCTCTGGCTCGTCGTAGAGCATTTTATTTGGCACGGGGAGTGAGGAGTCCTGGATTAGGGGGTCTCCGGACAGCGGACTGTTGGACTATGAAGATGCGATATTGAAGACTTCGTCCCGTGTCCGGATGGGACTCTACTTGGCGTGGAAGGCAAGCTAGGCAATACGGATATGCATATCTCCTCCTTTGTAACCGACCTTCTGTAACCCTAGCCTTCTCCGGTGTCTATATAAACCGGAGGGTTTTAGTCCGTAGGACAACAGACAATCATACCATAGGCTAGCTTCTAGGGTTTAGCCTCTCTGATCTCGTGGTAGATCAACTCTTGTACTACTCATATTATCAAGAATAATCAAGCAGGACATAGGGTTTTACCTCCATCAAGAGGGCCCAAACCTTGGTAAAACATCGTGTCCCCTGCCTCCTGTTACCATCCGCCTTAGACGCACAGTTCGGGACCCCCTACCCGAGATCCGCCGGTTTTGACACCGACATTGGTGCTTTCAATGAGAGTTCCTCTGTGTCGTCGTCATTAGGCTTGATGGCTCCTTCAATCATCGATAGTGATGCAGTCCAGGGTGAGACTTTTCTCCCCGGACAGATCTTTGTATTCGGCGGCATCGCACTGCGGACCAACTCGCTTGGCCATCTGGAGCAGATCGAGAGTTACACCCCTGGCCACCAGGTCAGGTTTGGAAGCTTAAACTACACGGCCGATATCCGTGGAGACTTGATCTTCGACGGATTCGAGCCCCTGCCGAGCGCGCCGCACGGTCGCGATGAGCATGATTTAGTTCTACCATCGGACATTGTTCAGGAGACCGCACCGGCAACCACTCCGACCCTCAATTCCGAGCCAATGGCGCCATCCATGGACGGGTGGATAGACCCCGCCACGGAGGCCGCACCCTCATCGGCGATCGAGCCAAATATCGACCTTACCCTTCACGGGAGCCGTGACGCCGAACTACCGGATTCTTCCCCGACCACGGACTCCGAACCGCATGCGCCCGTGCCTATCGAATCTGACTGGGCGCCGATCATGGAGCTCACCTCCGCGGATATCTTTCAGAACTCGCCCTTCGGTGACATACTGAACTCATTAAGGTCTCTCTCCCTGTCAGGAGAGTCCTGGCCGAACTATGTTCGGCAGGATTGGGATGCGAATGACGAAGAAATTCGCCGCCCACCCACCGCCCACTTAGTAGCCACTTTCGACGATTTTACCGACATGCTCGACTTCGACTTTGAAGACATCGACGGTATGGACGATGATGCAGGAGACGAACAGGAACCACTACCCACAGGGCACTGGACGCCCACTTCATCATATGACGTATACATGGTGGACACACCCAAAGAAAACGACGACGAGGAACGGAAGGACGCAGTGAAGGGTTGTTCCCTCGAGAAGCAGTCAAAGCGGCGGCGTAAGCGCCGCTCCAAATCCCGCCTCGGCAGAAGCAGCGATCATATAAACCCAACGATAGAGCAAGGCGAGCCAGCGGACGACAAACACGATATTGAACCATCGCCCGACCACGGCAACACGGAGAACCAAACCGAACAACCCGACTCCGTCGAAGATAACAGTCCGGACGACATCACACCGGACAGGCACCCGGAGCAACAGAACATCCATAAAAGGCTTGTTGCCACTGCGAGGAGTCTGAAAAAGCAGAAGCAAAGGCTCAGGGCTGCGCAAGACACTCAGAATCAGATGGAGTGAAGTACTCAACACTGAAGCAAAGTACGGTGGTTGTCGGTGTCAAAACCAGTGGATCTCGGGTAGGGGGTCCCGAACTGTGCGTCTAAGGCGGATGGTAATAGGAGGCAGGGAACACGATGTTTTACCCAGGTTCGGGCCCTCTTGATGGAGGTAAAACCCTATGTCCTGCTTGATTTATTCTTGATGATATGAGTATTACAAGAGTTGATCTACCACAAGATCGGAGAGGCTAAACCCTAGAAGCTAGCCTATGGTATGATTGTATGTTGTCCTACGGACTAAAACCCTCCGGTTTATATAGACACCGGAGGGGGCTAGGGTTACACAAGGTCGGTTACAAAGGAGGAGATATACATATCCGTATTGCCTAGCTTGCCTTCCACGCCAAGTAGAGTCCCATCCGGACACGAGACGAAGTCTTCAATCTTGTATCTTCATAGTCTAACAGTCCGGCCAAAGGATATAGTCCGGCTGTCCGGAGACCCCCTAATCTAGGACTCCCTCAGCAGCCCCTGAACCAGGCTTCAATGACGATGAGTCCGGCACGCAGTATTGTATTCGGCATTACAAGGCGGGTTCCTCCTCCGAATACACCATGGAAGAATTTGAATACAAGGATAGTGTCCGACCCTGCAAAATAAGTTCCACATACCATCATAGAGAGAATAATATTTCCACAAATCTAATCTGCTGACTTGTTTTGGCAACATGACATTATGCCATGGCCCGGTGATTATTCGAGCCATTTCCTTTAACTAGCCCCGCACATAACGCGAGGCAGTTTTTTGACACGTCTTGTCAAAGCAGAGATCGTGTCCCCCTTATTACGGGATTCTCATCAATACGAGTGTGGGAGTCCTGGATTAGGGGGTCTCCGGACAACCGGACTATCTCCATTGGCCGGACTGTTAGACTATGAAGATATAGGATTAAAGACTTCGTTTCGTGTCCAGATGGGACTCTACTTGGCATGCAAGGCAAGCTAGGCAATACGGATATGTGTATCTCCTCCTTTGTAACCGACCTTGTGTAACCCTAACCTCTCCGGTGTCTATATAAACCGGAGGGTTTTAGTCCGTAGGACAACATACAATCATACCATAGGCTAGCTTCTAGGGTTTAGCCTCTCTGATCTCGTGGTAGATCTACTCTTGTACTACCTATATCATCAATATTAATCAAGCAGGACGTAGGGTTTTACCTCCATCAAGAGGGCCCGAACCTGCGTAAAACATTGTGTCCCCTGCCTCCTATTACCATCCGCCTTAGACACACAGTTCTGGACTGTTGGAAATATGCGCTATAGGCAATAATAAAATGGTTATTATTATATTTCCTTGTTCATGATAATTGTCTATTGTTCATGCTATAATTGTGTTATCCGGAAATCGTAATACATGTGTGAATATATAGACCACAACATGTCCCTAGTAAGCCTCTAGTTGACTAGCTCGTTGATCAATAGATGGTTACGGTTTCCTAACCATGGACATTGGATGTCATTGATAACGGGATCACATCATTAGGAGAATGATGTGATGGACAAGACCCAATCCTAAGCATAGCACAAGATCGTGTAGTTCGTCTGCTAGAGCTTTTCTAAGTGTCAAGTATCATATCCTTAGACCATGAGATTGTGCAACTCCCGGATACTATAGGAGTGCTTTGGGTGTACCAAATGTCACAATGTAACTGGGTGGCTATAAAGATACACTACAGGTATCTCTGAAAGTGTCTGTTGGGTTGGCATGAATCGAGACTAGGATTTGTCACTCCGTATGACGAAGAGGTATCTATGGGCCCACTCAGTAAAGCATCATCATAATGAGCTCAGTGTGACTAAGTAGTTAGTCACGGGATGATGTGTTACGAAACGAGTAAAGTGACTTGCCGGTAACGAGATTGAACAAGGTATTGGGATACCGACGATCGAATCTCGGGCAAGTAATGTACCGATTGACAAAGGGAATTGAATACGGGATTGATTGAATCCTCGACATCGTGGTTCATCCGATGAGATCATCGTGGAATATGTGGGAGCCAACATGGGTATCCAGATCCCGCTATTGGTTATTGACCGGAGAGTTGTCTCGGTCATGTCTGCAAGGTTCCCGAACCCGTAGGGTCCACACACTTAAGGTTCGGTGACGCTAGGGTTGTAGAGATATTAGTATGCGGTAACCCGAAAGTTGTTCGGAGTCCCGGATGAGATCCCGGACGTCACGAGGAGTTCCAGAATGGTCCGGAGGTAAATATTTATATATAGGAACACTAGTTTCGGCCACCGGGAAAGTTTCGGGGGTCACCGGTATTGTACCGGGACCACCGGAAGGGTCCCGGGGGTCCACCGGGTGGGGCCACCTATCCCGGAGGGGCCCATGGGCTGAAGTGGGAAGGGAACCAGCCCCTGGTGGGCTGGTGTGCCCCCCTTGGGCCTCCCCCTATGCCTAGGGTTAGAAACCCTAGGGGTGGGGGGCGCCTCCACTTGGCTTGGGGGGCAAGCCACCCCCTTGGCCCCCCCCCCCCCCCCCATCTAGATGGGATCTAGAGGGGCCGGCTCCCCCCTGGCCCCTATATATAGTGGAGGGGAGGGAGAGCAGCCGCACCCAAGTCCCTGGCGCCTCCCTCTCCCTCCGTGACACCTCTCCCTCTCGTTGGTGTTTGGCGAAGCCCTGCCGAGATCCCGCTGCTTCCACCACCACGCCATCGTGCTGGTGGATCTCCATCAACCTCTCCTCTCCCCTTGCTGGATCAAGAAGGAGGAGATGTCTCTCCCAACCGTACGTGTGTTGAACGAGGAGGTGCCGTCCGTTCGGCGCTTGGTCATCGGTGATTTGGATCACGACGAGTACGACTCCATCAACCCCGTTCTCTTGAACGCTTCCGCTCGCGATCTACAAGGGTATGTAGATGCACTCCTCTTCCCCTCGTTGCTAGATGACTCCATAGATTGATCTTGGTGATGCATAGAAAAATTTTAAATTTCTGCTACGTTCCCCAACAGTGGCATCATGAGCTAGGTCTATGCGTAGTTTCTATGCACGAGTAGAACACAAGTTGTTGTGGGCGTTGATTTTGTCAATTTACTTGGCGTTACTAGTCTTATCTTGATTCGGCGGCATCATGGGATGAAGCGGCCCGGACCGACCTTACACGTATGCTTACGTGAGACTGGTTCCACCGACTGACATGCACTAGTTGCATAAGGTGGCTGGCGGGTGTCTGTCTCTCCCACTTTAGTTGGATCGGATTCGATGAAAAGGGTCCTTATGAAGGATAAATAGAAATTGGCATATCATGTTGTGGTTTTGGCGTAGGTAAGAAACGTTCTTGCTAGAAACCTATAGCAGCCACGTAAAAACTTGCAACAACAATTAGAGGACGTCTAACTTGTTTTTGCAGCATGTGCCATGTGATGTGATATGGCCAAAAGGATGTGATGAATGATATATGTGATGTATGAGATTGATCATGTTCTTGTAATAGGAATCACGACTTGCATGTCGATGAGTATGACAACCGGCAGGAGCCATAGGAGTTGTCTTAATTTATTTATGACCTGCGTGTCAACAAAAACGTCATGTAATTACTTTACTTTATCGCTAACCGTTAGCCATAGAAGTAGAAGTAATAGTTGACAAGACAACTTCATGAAGACACGATGATGGAGATCATGATGATGGAGATCATGGTGTCATGCCGGTGACGACAATGATCATGGCGCCCCGAAGATGGAGATCAAAAGGAGCAAAATTATATTGGCCAAATCATGTCACTATTTGATTGCATGTGATGTTTATCATGTTTTACATCTTATTTGCTTAGAACGACGGTAGCATAAATAAGATGATCCCTCGCAATAATTTCAAGAAAGTGTTCCCCCTAACTGTGCACCGTTGCTAAGGTCCGTTGTTCCGAAGCACCACGTGATGATCGGGTGTGATAGGTTCTAACGTTCGCATACAACGGGTGTAAGCCAGATTTACACACGCAATACACTTAGGTTGACTTGACGAGCCTAGCATGTGCAGACATGGCCTCGGAACATGGAAGACCGAAAGGTCGAACATGAGTCATATAGAAGATACGATCAACATGAAGATGTTCACCGATGATGACTAGTCCGTCTCACGTGATGATCGGACACGGCCTAGTTGAATAGGATCATGTATCACTTAGATGACTAGAGGGATGTCTATCTGAGTGGGAGTTCATTAATAATTTGATTAGATGAACTTAATTATCATGAACATAATCTAAAATCTTTGCAATATGTCTTGTAGATCAAATGGCCCACGCTAATGTTGTCCTCAACTTCAACGCGTTCCTAGAGAAAACCAAGCTGAAAGACGATGGTAGCAACTATACGGACTTGGTCCGGAACTTGAGGATCATCCTCATAGCTGCCAAGAAAACATATGTCCTTGAAGCACCGCTAGGTGAAGCACCACCCCCAGCAAACCAAGACGTTATGAATGCTTGGCAGTCCCATGTTGATGATTACTCCCTGGTTCAGTGCGGCATGCTTTACAGCTTAGAACCGGGGCTCCAGAAGCGTTTTGAGCAACACGGAGCATATGAGATGTTCCAAGAGCTGAAAATGGTTTTCCAAGCTCATGCCCGGGTCGAGAGATATTAAGTCTCCGACAAGTTCTACAGTTGTAAGATGGAGGAGAATAGTTCCGTCAGCGAGCACATACTCAAAATGTCTGGGTTGCACAACTGCTTGTCTCAGCTAGGAGTTAATCTCCTGGATGATGCGGTCGTTGACAGAATCCTTCAGTCGCTCCCACCTAGCTACAAGAGCTTTGTGATGAACTTCAATATGCAGGGGATGGAAAAGACCATTCCTGAGGTATATTCGATGCTGAAATCAGCGGAGATGGAAATCAAAAAGGAACATCAAGTGTTGATGGTGAATAAAACCACTAAGTTCAAGAAAGGCAAGGGTAAAAAGAACTTCAAGAAGGACGGCAAGGGGGTTGCCGTGCCCGGTAAGCAAGCTGCCGGGAAGAAGCCAAAGAATGGACCCAAGCCCGAGACTGAGTGTTTTTATTGCAAGGGAAGTGGTCACTGGAAGCGGAACTGCTCCAAGTACTTAGCAGACAAGAAGGCCGGCAACACCAAAGGTATATGTGATATACATGTTATTGATGTGTACCTTACCAGTACTCGTAGTAGCTCCTGAGTATTTGATACCAGTGCGGTTGCTCATATTTGTAACTCAAAATAGGAGTTGCGGAATAAGCGGAGACTGGCGAAGGACGAGGTGACGATGCACGTCGGGAATGGTTCCAAGGTCGATGTGATCGCCGTCGGCACGCAACCTCTACATTTACCTACGGGATTAGTTTTAAACCTCAATAATTGTTATTTAGTGCCAGCTTTGAGCATGAACATTGTATCAGGATCTCGTTTAATATGAGATGGCTACTCATTTAAATCCGAGAATAATGGTTGTTCTATTTATATGAGAGATATGTTTTATGGTCATGCCCTGCTAGTCAATGGTTTATTCTTATTTAGTCTCGAACGTGATGTTACACATATTCATAGTGTGAATACCAAAAGATGTAAAGTTGATAATGATAGTCCCACATACTTGTGGCACTGCCGCCTTGGTCACATTGGTGTCAAACGCATGAAGAAACTCCATGCAGATGGACTTTTGGAGTCTTTTGATTATGAATCATTTGACACGTGCGAACCATGCCTCATGGGCAAAATGACCAAGACTCCGTTCTCCGGAACAATGGAGCGAGCAACCAACTTGTTGGAAATCATACATACTGATGTGTGCGGTCCAATGAGTGTTGAGGCTCGCGGTGGCTATCGTTATGTTCTCACCCTCACTGATGACTTGAGTAGATATGGGTATGTCTACTTAATGAAACACAGTCTGAGACCTTTGAAAAGTTCAAGGAATTTCAGAGTGAGGTTGAGAATCAACGTGACAGGAAAATCAAGTTCTTGCGATCGGATCATGGGGGAGAATATTTGAGTCACGAATTTGGCACGCACTTAAGGAAATGTGGAATAGTTTCACAACTCACGCCGCCTGGAACACCTCAGCGTAATGGTGTGTCCGAACGTCGTAATCGCACTCTATTGGATATGGTGCGATCTATGATGTCTCTTACCGATCTACCGCTGTCATTTTGGGGCTATGCTTTAGAGACTGCCGCATTCACTTTAAATAGGGCTCCGTCGAAATCCGTTGAGACGACACCGTATGAATTATGGTTTGGGAAGAAACCTAAGCTGTCGTTTCTAAAAGTTTGGGGATGCGATGCTTATGTGAAGAAACTTCAACCTGAAAAGCTCGAACCCAAATTGGAAAAATGTGTCTTCATAGGATACCCTAAAGAAACTATTGGGTATACCTTCTACCTCAGATCCGAAGGCAAGATCTTTGTTGCCAAGAATGGATCCTTTCTAGAGAAAGAGTTTCTCTCGAAATAAGTAAGTGGGAGGAAAGTAGAACTTGATGAAGTATTGCCTCTTGAACTGGAGAGTGGCGCAGCTCAGGAAAATGTTCCTGAGGTGCCTGCACCGACTAGAGAGGAAGTTAATGATGATGATCATGAAACTTCAGATCAAGTTGCTAATGAACATCGTAGGTCCACAAGGACACGTTCCGCACCAGAGTGGTACGGCAACCCTGTCCTGGAAATCATGTTGTTAGACAATGGTGAACCTTCAAACTATGAAGAAGCGATGGTGGGCCCAGATTCCGACAAATGGCTGGAAGCCATGAAATCCGAGATATGATCCATGTATGAAAACAAAGTATGGACTTTGACTGACTTGCCCGATGATCGACGAGCCATAGAAAAATAAATGGATCTTTAAGAAGAAGACAGACGGATGGTAATGTGACCATATAAGGCTCGCTTGTCGCTAAGGGTTATCGACAAGTTCAAGGGGTTGACTAACGATGAGACTTTCTCACCCGTAGCGAAGCTGAAGTCCGTCCGAATCATGTTAGCAATTGCCGCATTCTATGATTATGAGATATGGCAAATGGACGTCAAAACGGCATTCCTTAATGGTTTCCTTAAGGAAGAATTGTATATGATGCAGCCGGAAGGTTTTGTCGATCCTAAGAATGCTGACAAGGTGTGCAAGCTCCAACGCTCAATCTATGGGCTGGTGCAAGCATCTCCGAGTTGGAACATTCGATTTGATGAGATGATCAAAGCGTTTGGGTTTACGCAGACTTATGGAGAAGCCTGTGTTTACAAGAAAGTGAGTGGGAGCTCTGTAGCATTTCTCATATTATATGTGGATGACATACTATTGATGGGAAATGATATAGAATTCTTGGAAAGCATAAAGGCCTACTTGAACAAGTGTTTTTCAAATGAAGGATCTTGGAGAAGCTGCTTACATATTAGGCATCAAGATCTATAGAGATAGATCGAGACGCCTCATTGGTCTTTCACAGAGTATGTACCTTGACAAGATATTGAAGAAGTTTCAATATGGATCAGTCCAAGAAGGGGTTCTTGCCTGTGTTGCAAGGTACGAGATTGAGCACGACTCAATGCCCGACCAACGGCAGAAGATAGAGAAAAGATGAGTGTCGTCCCCTATGCCTCGGCCATAGGGTCTATTATGTATGCCATATGTTGTACCAGACCTGATGTAACCTTGTCGTAAGTTTGGTAGGAAGGTACCAAAGTAATCCCGGCATGGAACACTGGAGAGCGGTCAAGAATATCCTGAAGTACCTGAAAAAGACTAAGGATATGTTTCTCGTTTATGGAGGTGATGAAGAGCTCGTCGTAAAGGGTTACGTCGATGCTAGCTTCGACACAGATCTGGATGACTCCAAGTCACAAACCGGATACGTGTATATTTTGAATGGTGGGGCAGTCAGCTGGTGTAGTTGCAAGCAAAGTGTCGTGGCGGGATCTACATGTGAAGCAGAGTACATGGCAGCCTCGGAGGCAACACAAGAAGAAATCTGGGTGAAGGAGTTTATTACCGACCTAGGAGTTATTCCCAATGCGTCGGGCCCGATGACTCTCTTCTATGACAACACTGGAGCTATTGCCCTTGCCAAGGAGCCCAGGTTTCACAAGAAGACCAGGCATATCAAGCGTCGCTTCAACTCCATTCGTGAAAATGTTCAAAATGGAGACATAGATATTTGTAAAGTGCATACGGACCTGAATGTCGCAGATCCGTTGACTAAACCTCTCCCTCGAGCAAAACATGATCAACACCAGAACTCTATGGGTGTTCGATTCATCACAATGTAACTAGATTATTGACTCTAGTGCAAGTGGGAGACTGTTGGAAATATGCCCTAGAGGCAATAATAAAATGGTTATTATTATATTTCCTTGTTCATGATAATTTTCTAATGTTCATGCTATAATTGTGTTATCCAGAAATCGTAATACATGTATGAATATATAGACCACAACATGTCCCTAGTAAGCCTCTAGTTGGCTAGCTCGTTGATCAATAGATGGTTACGGTTTCCTGACCATGGACATTGGATGTCATTGATAACGGGATCACATCATTAGGAGAGTGATGTGATGGACAAGACCCAATCCTAAGCATAGCACAAGATCGTGTAGTTCGTCTGCTAGAGCTTTTCTAAGTGTCAAGTATCATTTCCTTAGACCATGAGATTGTGCAACTCCCGGATACCGTAGGAGTGCTTTGGGTGTACCAAACGTCACAACGTAACTGGGTGGCTATAAAGATACACAACAGGTATCTCCGAAAGTGTCTGTTGGGTTGGCATGAATCGAGACTGGGATTTGTCACCCCGTATGACGGAGAGGTATCTCTGGGCAAACTCAGTAACGCATCATCATAATGAGCTCAGTGTGACTAAGTAGTTAGTCACGGGATGATGTGTTACGAAACGAGTAAAGTGACTTGCCGGTAACGAGATTGAACAAGGTATTGGGATACCGACGATCGAATCTCAGGCAAGTAATGTACCGATTGACAAAGGGAATTGAATACGGGATTGATTGGATCCTCGACATCGTGGTTCATCCGATGAGATCATCGTGGAATATGTGGGAGCCAACATGGGTATCCAGATCCCGCTGTTGGTTATTGACCGGAGAGTTGTCTCGGTCATGTCTGCAAGGTTCCCGAACCCGTAGGGTCCACACACTTAAGGTTCGGTGACGCTAGGGTTGTAGAGATATTAGTATGCGGTAACCCGAAAGTTGTTCGGAGTCCCGGATGAGATCCCGGACGTCACGAGGAGTTCCAGAATGGTCCGGAGGTAAATATTTATATATAGGAACACTAGTTTCGGCCACCGGGAAAGTTTCGGGGGTCATCGGTATTGTACCGGGACCACCGGAAGGGTCCCGGGGGTCCACCGGGTGGGGCCACCTATCCCGGAGGGGGCCATGGGCTGAAGTGAGAAGGGAACCAGCCCCTGGTGGGCTGGTGCGCCCCCCTTGGGCCTCCCCCTACGCCTAGGGTTAGAAACCCTAGGGGTGGGGGCGCCTCCACTTGGCTTGGGGGGCAAGCCACCCCCTTGGCCGCCGCCCCCCTCCCCATCTAGATGGGATCTAGAGGGTCCGGCGCCCCCCTGTCCCCTATATATAGTGGAGGGGAGGGAGGGCAGCCGCTCCCAAGTCCCTGGCGCCTCCCTCTCCCTCCGTGACACCTCTCCCTCTCGTTGGTGCTTGGCGAAGCCCTGCCGAGATCTCGCTGCTTCCACCACCACGCCGTCATGCTGCTGGATCTCCATCAACCTCTCCTCTCCCCTTGATGGATCAAGAAGGAGGAGACGTCTCTCCCAACCGTATGTGTGTTGAACGCGGAGGTGTCGTCCGTTCGGCGCTCAGTCATCGGTGATTTGGATCATGACGAGTACGACTCCATCAACCCCGTTCTCTTGAACGCTTCCGCTCGCAATCTACAAGGGTATGTAGATGCACTCCTCTTCCCCTCGTTGCTAGATGACTCCATAGATTGATCTTGGTGATGCGTAGAAAAATTTTAAATTTCGGCTACGTTCCCCAACAGGGACCCCTTACCCGAGATCCGCCGGTTTTGACACCGACATTGGTGCTTTCATTGAGAGTTCCTCTGTGTCATCGCCGTTAGGCTTGATGGCACCTACTATCATCGATAGCGATGTAGTCCAGGGTGAGACTTTTCTCCCCGGACAGATCTTCGTGTTCAGCGGCTTTGCACTGCGGGCCAATTCGCTTGGCCATATGGAGCAGATTGAAAGTTACGCCCCTGGCCACCAGGTCAGGTTTGGAAGCTTAAACTACACGGCCGATATCCGCGGAGACTTGATCTTCAACGGATTCGAGCCTCTACCTTGTGCGTCACGCGGTCACGATAAGTACGATTTAGCTCTACCATCAGACAGTGTTCAGGAGATCACACAGGCAGCCACTCCGACCCTCAATTCAGAGCTAGTTGCGTTGTCCATGGACAGGTGGATGGACCCCACCACGGAGGCCTTACCCTCAGCGGGGATCGAGCCAAACATCGACCTTAACTTGCACGAGAGCCGTGTTGTTAAACTGCCGGATCCTTCTCCAGCCACGGACTCTGAGCCGCCTGCGCCTGTTCCTATCAAATCCGATTGGGCGCCGATCATGGAGTTTACCTCCGCGGATATTTTTCAGCACTCGCCCTTCGGCGACATACTGAACTCATTAAGGTCTCTCTCCTTGTCAGGAGGATCCTGGCCGAACTATGTCCGGCAGGACTGGGATGCGGACAACGAAGAAATTCGCGGCCCACCCACCACCCACTTAGTAGCCATTGTCGATGACTTAACCGACATGCTCGACTTCGACTCCGAAGACATCGACGGTATGGACGACAATGCGGGAGACGAAGAGGAACCACTGCCCACAGGGCACTAGACAGCCACCTCATCATACGATATATATACATGGTGGATACACCCAAAGAAGGCAATGGCGACGAGATAGCGGAGGATGACCCCTCCAAGAAGCAACCCAAGCGCCGACGTCAGCGGCGCCGCTCTAAGTCCCGCCAAAGCAAAAGTGGTGATACCGGCACAGGAGATAATAACACTCCGGATAGTGCCGAAGACAACAACAATCCCCTCCAGCAAGATTTAGAGCAGGAGGATGGAGGAGCCAGCCCTCCTGACAGAGCGGCAGATGGAGAGGCGGAGGATGATAATTACATGCCCCCCTACGAAGACGAGGCAAGCCTCGGCGACGAAGAATTCGCCGTGCCAGAGGATCTGGTAGAACAAGTGCGCTTCAAACGCCGGCTTATAGCCACGGCAAATAGCCTTAAGAAAAAGCAGCAGCAGCTTCAAGCTGATCAAGATCTGCTAGCTGACAGATGGACTGAAGTCTTCGCGGCCGAGGAATATAAACTCGAGCGCCCCTCCAAGAGTTACCCAAAATGTAGGTTGCTACCCCGACTGGAGGAAGAAGCGTATGACGCGGCTGATCGGCCACCTCGTGGCCGCTATAGAGAGGCATTCCAGCCAAAAACTCAGCCTGCACCCCGACGCCATTCAAATAAAAAGGCATGGGGAGATACGCCAGACCTGCAAGACATATTGGAGGACAAAGCAAAGCATGCAAGATCGATCTACGGATCACGAGGGCGAGCCACTATGCGAGACGATAAACGTCGGGCCGGATACAGTAAAAGTAAATCCGGCCGGGCCGAACACAGCGGGCAAGACCCATTCGAGCCGCGTCGCGATATAGCCCAATACAGAGGCGCCGCACACCCCTTATGCTTCACAGACGAAGTAATGGATCATCAAATCCCAGAAGGTTTCAAACCTGTAAATATTGAATCATACAACGGCACAACAGATCCCGCGGTATGGATCGAGGATTTCCTCCTCCACATCCACATGGCCCACGGTGATGACTTACACGCATCAAATGCCTCCCACTAAAGCTCAAGGGACCAGCGCGGCATTGGCTTAACAGCTTGCCAGCAGAGTCCATTAGCTGTTGGGAAGATCTGGAAGCCGCATTCCTCGACAACTTTCAGGGCACTTATGTGCGGCCACCAGATGCCGATGACTTGAGCCACATAATTCAGCAGCCAGAAGAATCGGCCAAGCAATTCTGGACTCGGTTCCTAACAAAGAAAAATCAAATCGTCGATTGTCCGGATGCAGAGGCCCTAGCGGCTTTCAAACACAACATCCGCGATGAATGGCTAGCCCGGCACCTTGGTCAGGAAAAGCCGAAATCTATGGCAGCCCTCACGACACTCATGACCCGCTTTTGTGCGGGAGAAGACAGCTGGCTGGCTCGCAGTAATAACATATCAAAGGACCATGGTACTTCGGATACCAAGGACGGCAATAGCAGGTCACGTCGCAACAAACATAAGCGCCACATTAACAGCAATAATACCAAGGATACGACAGTCAATGCCGGATTCAAAGGCTCTAAACCCAGTCAGCGGAAAAAGCCATTCAAACAAAGTACGCCGGGTCCGTCCAGCTTGGACCGTATACTCGATCGCTTGTGTCAAATACACGGCACCCCAAAAAGCCAGCCAATCACACCAACAGGGATTCTTGGGTGTTCAAGCAGGCCGGCAAGTTAATTCCCGAAAACAAGGACAAGGGGCCACATAGCGATGACGAGGAGGAGCCCCGGCAGCCACACGCCGGAGGACAGAAGAGGTTTCCCCCACAAGTGCGGACGGTGAACATGATATACGCAACCCACATCCCCAAGAGGGAGCGGAAGCGTGCGCTCAGGGACGTATATGCGTTGGAGCCAGTTGCCCCAAAGTTCAACCCATGGTCCTCCTATCCGATCACTTTCGATCGTAGGGACCATCCCACTAGTATCCGTCATGTCGGATTCGCCGCACTGGTTCTGGACCCAATCATTGACGGATTTCACCTCACTCGAGTCCTTATGGATGGCGGCAGCAGCCTGAACCTGCTTTATCAGGACACAGTGCGCAAAATGGGTACAGATCCCTCAAGGATCAAACCCACAAAAACGACCTTTAAAGGTGTCATTCCAGGCGTAGAGGCCCATTGCACTGGCTCAATTACACTGGAAGTGGTCTTCGAATCCCCGAATAACTTCCGAAGCGAAGAGTTAATCTTTGATATAGTCCCGTTCCGCAGTGGTTATCATGCACTGCTCGGGCGAACCGCATTTGCGAGATTCAATGCGGTACCACATTATGCATACCTCAAGCTCAAGATGCCAGGACCTAGCGGGGTTATTACAGTCAATGGAAACACAGAGCGCTCTCTCCGAACGGAGGAGCACACCGCGACCCTCGCAGCAGAAGCGCAAAGCAACCTCTCAAGGCAATCCACCAGTTTGGCGTTTCAAGACCCGGACACCTTCAAGCGCACTCGAAGCAATCGGCAACTAGACCGCCTGACGCGATCTGAGCTCGCGTAGCAATGCGGCCCCCACCCCAGTCCCAGCTGAACAGTGAAACTCGTGCCACACGTACATAATCACGCATTAAAAATACAATGGGCATAGGTGGGGAGGGGGGCACAACTGTGGCACGCCCCAAGACACGGCTTAAACCGCACTGGGGGCTTCCCGTTTGGTTATTTTTCTCCTTTTCAGGACCTTAATCTCTGGAAACCCTATCAGGCAGCACTATCGTCGAACACATGATGCAGCAACCAAGGAGGCAGAAAGCTACGTCACACCACGGAATTCTGAGGTGGATTACAATAACGAGTGAAATATTTGATTTAATATTGTTCCTCAGCTTGCCCTTGGAAGGGACATAGTCCTACTCTTTGATTATCGCACCATCTGTATCATTTTTCTTTAACGCACCTTTTTGAATAAACAATGCATAACATTACGACTATTATTGCATTCTTGTTATATATATATATGTGTGTGTGTTCATTAATGATGCCTTGCAACCGTACACTTTGGTACGACCAATACACCAGGGTCTTACGTACCCCACAATATGGTGTGAAAGTCCGAACACTTCCACAAGTGCGGCACCCCGAACTTATAGCATTATATGCATCAGCTCCGAATCATGTCTTTGGTCAAATGTTGGGTTTGCCCGGCTCCTATGTTTTGGTACCTTACATTCCACTCTATCGGCTAAGGTGGCGCTAGGAGAACCACTATGATTGTGCCCTGGTTCTGCTGGGCTAAAGCACCTCAGTAGAGAAAGCTAAAACTGGCTGTCATGATAAGGCGAGAGACTGGTCGCTGTTCGGCGAGGTTTTTGAGTCCCTAAAGAATTCTGCCGCTTAGAGCAAGGGGCCGGCCCTGTCCGGCTTAAAGGCATGTATCGCGCCCCGAATTCGGCCTTCCGAATACCAGGGGGCTTCGCCGAAATTTAAAATTATAGAATTCTATGGCTAAGTGAGAGTGATAAAGCATTATTAGTCCGGTTGCCTTGTTTGTTGTGCTGAGCACCTCCCTCGAAGGACCCAAACATGGGAACAAAAGTGCTCAGGTTTATCCCGAACACCCCATCACTCGTGGCATGGGGGCAGAAGCCGAGGACTAGCCATCTCTCAGATTGGATAAACAGCCAAACAGAAGGTAATATTTTAAATTCACACAAGTGTTGCATAGCGCATATGAAACAAGTTTTCATCATACAGGATCACACAAGCAAGTTTACTCAAATATTACATCCTTTGAACATTCGTCCGCTAAAAGACGGGCACCCTTCAGGACACCCTCATAATAAATTTCGGGGGTGCGATGCTCCTTGCCCTACGGCGGCCCTTCCTTGATCAGCTTCACGGCGTCTAGCTTGGCCCACTGCACCTTCACACGGGCGAAATACCGGCATGCACCTTCGATATAGACGGACCGCTTGACGACCTCCAGCCGTGGGCAGGCATCCACAAGCCGCCTCACCAGGCCGAAGTAGCTGTTCGGAAGGGCGTTGCCAGGCCAAAGCCGGACTATAAGGCCCTTCATGGCCTGTTCGGCCGCCTTGTGCAGCTCGACCAGCTGCTTTAGCTGGTCGCTCAGAGGCATCGGGTGTTCGGTCCCAGTATACTGAGACCAGAACAGCTTCTCCATTGAGCTTCCCTCCTCGGCCTGGTAAAATTGTGCGACATCCGACACGCTACGGGGCAAATCTGCGAATGCTCCTAGAGAGCTCTGAATTCGGGTAAGTAATCGGTAATTTACTTTTACATGCTTGCTCTGCATATAGAATGCCTTACCCGCCGCTATCTTCTTCATTGCTTCGATCTCCTGGAGGGCCTTTTGGGCTTCAGCCTTGGCACTTTTTGCGCTCTCGAGGGCCGTGGCAAGCTCAGACTCTTGCGTCTTCGAGTCAAGCTACAATGCCTCGTGCTTCGTCACGAGAGCCTGGAGCTCTTGCTGCACCTCGCCCACCCGAGCCTCTTGTTTTTCTCGCTCGGTGCGCTCCTTGGCGCTTTATCTTCGGCCTCGGACAATGCTTGCTTTAGGGTCGCCACTTCGGTCATGGCCCCTGGCAAATTCACGATGATCCTGTCATTTTGCAATCGCAATATTTTTATACATATCCATAGACTAGGTACTACTTACCTTTGTTCTCCTCGAGCTGCCTCTTGGCAAGGCCGAGCTCGTCCTGGGACCCTTTAAGGTCCTGCTTCAGTACGGCGACCTCCGCAGTCAGTGCGGTGGACGCCAGCAGCGAAGCCTGCATACGCATATTGACATACTCATATTAGACTCATGCGATACTGTTTGATCCTTTGTTCGGCTTTTCTTTGTGAACACCGAACAGAGCATCAGGGGCTACTATCTATGCGGTAATATTTTCCTATATTTCAAACACTTACCTCAAAGCCTGTTAGAAGGCTGGCACAGGCTTCAGTCAATCCGCTCTTGGCAGACTGAACCTTCTGGATCACCGCACTCATGATAGTGCGGTGCTCCTCGTCGATGGAAGCGCTGCGAAGCACTTCCAGCAGATTGTCCGGCACCTCTGGATGGAAAGAGATCACCGGTACAAGCGTCTCGCCCCTCTTATAAGGAGGCCGCCTGCCCGAGCCCGGAACCACTGGAGGTTCCGGCGCGGTGTTCGGCTGAGGGCCGAACTCTGAGCTCTCAGGGGCCTTGTCCCCTCGGCTCCCGGAGTCTGGGAGGCCGCCTTGAGGCGCCTTCGGGACTATCTCCCCTCGACCCGGTGCCTCGTGAGACAGCACCTCTGCATCGTCCGCAGGGCAAGGGGAGGTGGCGGTCGGAAGTGGATCACTATCCATATCCGACGAGCCCAGGGAGTCGTCCGATGATACATCGATACTGGCTCGTGGCGGCCTGCATAATCATGTTCGGCGTTAGGGAAAGCAGTGCGACAAAGGAATTCTATGAGTTACTCTGGTATCCGAATACTTACAATCTCCCCAGGGGCTTGGCCCTGGGCAACCACTCGTCTTTGCCTTCGTCGGCGGCGGTGGAACTGTCTGGAAGGAGAGTCCTTCCCTTCTTGGACCCTTCGCCCCCCCCCCCCGGTTGGGGCGGCCTTCCTTTTCTTATCTCCCCCAACTGGAGGGGGAGCATCTTCTTCTTCTTCCTCGTCTTCGGGGGAGGAGTGCGCCGCAGAGTCATCGGACGGTGAGTCCGACGACGCCTGGCGTCGGGAACTCTTTCGGGTGCCCTTGTCCTTTTTGGTCTTCTCTGGCACCTTGTAAGGAGCCGGAGTCAGCATCTACGTTAGGAGAGCGCCTGCAGTGTCTTCGGGCAAAGGGGCCGGACAGTTAATCTGCCCCGACGTCTCCACCCAGTCCTGTCAAAGGCATGGAGATTAGACCCCGCACATGATTAAGCTAGGGGAAATAAATGTCCTACGGGATGTATTGAACTCACCGAACGCGCTAGGTGCTTTGCGCTTAGTCCGCGGTCCTCGGCGAGAGAAGGAGGGACCTCGGCGCCCTTGAACAGCACCTTCCAGACGTCCTTGTGCGTCGTATCGAAGAGCTCACTCAGAGTCTGGTGCTGGGCCAGGTCGAACTCCCACAAGTTAAAATCCCATTGTTGACACGGGAGGATCCGGCGGATGAGCATAACCTGGACTATGTTGACAAGCTTGAGCTTCTTGCTTGCCATACTCCGGATACATTTCTGGAGTCCATCCAGCTCCACCGATGAACCCCACAACAAGCCCTTCTCTTTCCAGGAAGTGAGCCGTGTAGGGAATCCGGATCGAAACTCAGGGGCCGCCGCCCATTTGGCGTCGCGCGGCTCGGTGATGTAGAACCACGCCGATTGCCATCCCTTTATGGTCTCCATAAAGGAACCTTCAAGCCATATAACATTGGGCATCTTGCCCACCATGGCTCCACCGCATTCTGCTTGTTGGCCTCCCACCACCTTCGGCTTGATATTGAAGGTCTTTAACCACAGGCCGAAGTGGGGCCGGATGTGGAGGAAAGCCTCACACACGACGATGAACGCCGAAATGTTGAGGACGAAGTTCGGGGCCAGATCATGAAAGTCCAACCCGTAGTAGAACATGAGACCACGGACGAATGGATGGAGGGGAAACCCCAGTCTGCGGAGGAAGTGGTGGAGGAAAACTACCCTCTCATGAGGTTCTGGGGTAGGGCCGATCTGCCCCGCAGCAGGCAGCCGATGCGCGATATTCGCGGCTAAGTATCCGGCTCCGCGCAGCTTCTTGATATGTCCCTCCGTAACGAAGGATGTCATCCATTTGCCTCCTGCTCCGGACATGTTTGGAGAAGGTTGAGGGAAGGGATGTGGACTTGGGTGTTGGAGCTCGAGTGCGCGAAAATGGATGAGCAAAGGAGGAAGAAGGCATGGACGAAAAGGTGAATCCTTATCCCTTTATATGGGCGGACGAAACTAAGCGTCCCCACTAGCCTGGTAAAACTCACTTATCCCCCAAGCGCCGTAATCGATGGCGCGGTTGGGTTATCCACACCCGTATTGATGAGAATCTCGTGATAAGGGGACACGATCTCTGCTTTGACAAGACGTGTCAAAAAACTGCCTCGCGTTATGTGCGGGGCTAGTTAAAGGAAACGGTTCGAATAATCACTGGGCCATGGTATAATGTCGTGTTGCCAAAACAAGTCAGCAAATTGGATTTGTGGAAATATTATTCTCTCTACGGTGGTATGTGGAACTTATTTTGTAGGGTCGGACACTATCCTTATATTCAAATTCTTCCGTGGTATATTCGGAGGAGGAACCCGCCTTGCAATGCCAAAGACAATACTGCGCGTCGGACTCATCGTCATTGAAAGCCTGGTTCAGGGGCTATTGTGGGAGTCCTGGATTAGGGGGTCTCCAGACAGCCGGACTATCTCCATTGGCCAGACTGTTAGACTATGAACATACAGGATTGAAGACTTCGTCTCGTGTTCGGATGGGACTCTACTTGGCGTGGAAGGCAAGCTAGGCAATACGGATATGTGTATCTCCTCCTTTCTAACCGACCTTGTGTAACCCTAACCTCTCCGGTGTCTATATAAACCGGAGTGTTTTAGTCCGTAGGACAACATACAATCATGCCATAGGCTAGCTTCTAGGGTTTAGCCTCTCTGATCTCGTGGTAGATCTACGCTTGTACTACCTATATCATCAATATTAATCAAGCGGGACATAGGGTTTTACCTCCATCAAGAGGGCCCGAACCTGGGTAAAACATTGTGTCCCCTGCCTCCTGTTACCATCCGCCTTAGATGCACAGTTCGAGACCCCCTACCCGAGATCCGCCGGTTTTGACACCGACAACGGGCGTGGGTAACCCAACCGCGCCTAGGACTCCTAGATTTTAGGCAATTCCCAAACGGCCACGAGGAGGACGCTTGATATTCACCCTCTTTATAAAGGGTCAAGGTTTTTACTTTTTTCCTCCCGTGCTCAATCGAATCCTTCCCCAGCCTCGAGTTCTAACACCCAAAGCCCAGGTCAGGTGCTTCGAACCTTCAATCATGTCCGGATCCAGCCTCCATGGCCGGTGGATGCCCTCCTCCGTCACGAAAGAGGATATCAGAAGTTGACGGAGGCAAGATACTTGACCGCCAAAGTCTTGCATCGGCTGCCCACCTGAGGGCAGGTCATCCCTACTCCCGAACCCAACGAAGACGTCGTGTTCATCTCCCACTTCCTCCGAGGACTAGGCCTCACTCTGGATCCCTTTGTAAGGGGTTTGATGTTCTATTACAGGCTTGATTTCCACGATCTAGCCCCGGATTCCTTTCTCCACATCTCGGCATTTATTGTCGTATGTGAGGCCTTCCTCCGCATTACCCCTCACTTCGGCCTATGGCTCAAGACCTTTGATGTGAAGCCGAAGACGGTCGAGGGGCAGTATGCAGCGTGCGGAGGTGCATTAATAAGCAAGATTGCTGGAGCTCCATGGCCAAAAGGTTCCTTTCCAGAGGTGTCCGGACTATGGCAAAGGGAGTGGTTCTACATCACCGCTCCCAGAAGTGCCAAGTGGGTAGCTCCCCCCGCCTTTCGCTCGGGCCCTCCACCGCAACTGATGTCATGGATCAGCAGGGGGCTGACCTGGGGTCTAGCCAAGGATGTGCCCATACTGTAGAGCCGCATCCGGGGTCTCTTCGAGGGAGATTTTAGTTTGGTTATGGTAGTGCAAGTCATGCTGGTTCGTCAAGTCCAGCCTTGCAAACGTCGGCCCCTCCGTTTATGGGAATTCAACCCAGAAGGACCGCGCGCTATTCAGAATTTCCTCGGCCTGATGCACGAGGAGATATACAAGTCGTTCTTCGGACCCCAGATAGAGTGTCTAGACACCTCCGAGGACGTGGGCCTGAGCAGCAACCGCACCGCAGCCCAAATAAGTAACCCTCTAGCCGAACACACTATCTTTCTTTTATCATGACATCATTCTGAAGGATCGCTCTTTGACCAGGACTGGATAGCAAAGGCAAAGATGATCCGGTGTTCAGCTCCCCTTCCCGAAGGCTTGGACAATCCGGTGCTGGAAAAGATGCTTGAGCCAGCACCTTGCCTGGTGCCCGCAAAGGAAGATGAAGGGGGGAATAAAGAGGGCCAAAGCGGGCCTCCACCGCTATCTGTTCCAACCGAGGGAACGAGCGCCTCCGTGAGGGAGTGCTACCTCTTGAGCTTGCGTTGGATTTCCCCGAAGAGGAAGGGATGATGCAGCAGAGTAGCGTAAGTATTTCCCTCAGTTTTTGAGAACCAATGTATCAATCCAGTAGGAGGCCACGCTCAAGTCCCTCGTACCTGCACAAAATGATAGCTACTCGCAACCAACGCGATTAGGGGTTGTCAATCCCTTCACGGTCACTTACGAGAGTGAGATCTGATAGATATAATATTTTTGGTATTTTTCGTATAAAGATGCAAAGTAAAAAAGTAAAGGCAAAGTAAAAAAGCAAAACAAGATTAAAGTGATGGAGATTGATATGATGAGAATAGACCCGGGGGCCATAGGTTTCACTAGTGGCTTCTCTCAAGAGCATAAGTATTCTACGGTGGGTGAACAAATTACTGTTGAGCAATTGAAAGAATTGAGCATAGTTATGAGAATATCTAGGCATGATCATGTATATAGGCATCACGTCCGTGAAAAGTAGACCGAAACGATTCTGCATCTACTACTATTACTCCACTCATCGACCGCTATCCAGCATGCATCTAGAGTATTAAGTTAAAAACAGAGTAACGCCTTAAGCAAGATAACATGATGTAGAGAGATAAATTCATGCAATATGAAATAAACCCCATCTTGTTATCCTCGATGGCAACGATACAATACGTGCCTTGCTGCCCCTTCTATCACTGGGAAAGGACACCGCAAGATCGAACCCAAAGCTAAGCACTTCTCCCATGGCAAGAACTACCAATCTAGTTGGCCAAACCAAACGGATAATTCGAAGAGACTTGCAAAGATAACCAATCATACATAAAAGAATTCAGAGAAGATTCAAATATTATTCATAGATAGACTTGACCATAAACCCACAATTCATCGGTCTCAACAAACACACCGCAAAAAGAAGAAGATTACATCGAATAGATCTCCACAGGAGAGGGGGAGAACTTTGTATTGAGATCCAAAAAGAGAGAAGAAGCCATCTAGCTACTAACTATGGACTCGAAGGTCTGAGGTAAACTACTCACACTTCATCGGAGGGGCTATGATGATGTAGAAGCCCTCCGTGATGACAGCCCTCTCCGGCGGAGCTCCGGAACAGGCCCCAAGATGGGATCTCGTGGATACAGAAAGTTGCGGCGGTGGAATTAGGTTTTTGGCTCCTCTTCTGATCGTTTGGGGGTACGTAGGTATATATAGGAGGAAGGAGTACGTCGGTGGAGCTCCGAGGGGCCCACGAGGCAGGGGGCGCGCCCCCACCCTCGTGACCGCCTCTCTGATGCCTTGGCGTAGGGTCCAAGTCTCCTGGATCACGTTCGATGAGAAAATCACGTTCCCGAAGGTTTTATTCCGTTTGGACTCCGTTTGATATTCCGTTTCTTCGAAACACTGAAATAGGCAAAAAAAACAGCAATTCTGGGTTGGGCCTCCGGTTAATAGGTTAGTCCAAAAATAATATAAAAGTGGAAAATAAAGCCCAATATAGTCCAAAACAGTAGATAATATAGCATGGAGCAATAAAAAATTATAGATACGTTGGAGACGTATCAGGCATCCCCAAGCTTAATTCCTGCTCGTCCTCGAGTAGGTAAATGATAAAAAGAGAATTTTTGATGCGGAGTGCTACTTGGCATAATTTCAATGCAAATCTTCTTAATTGTGGTATGAATATTCTGATTAGGAAGATTCAAGAAAAAAGTTCATATTGACATAAAGAATAATAATACTTCAAGCAAACCAACAAAGCAATTATGTTTTCTTAAAGTAACATGGCCAAAGAAAGTTCATCCCTACAAAATCATATAGTTTAGTCATACTCCATTTTCGTCACACAAGAATGCTCTCATCATGCACAACCCCGATGACAAGCCAAGCAATTGTTTCATACCTTAATAATTTCAAACTCATAAACTTTCACGCAATACATGAGCGTGAGCCATGGATATAGCACTATGGGTGGAATAGAATATAACGGTGGGGGTTATGTGGAGAGGACAAAAAAGGAGAAAGTCTCACATCAACGAGGCTAATCAATGGGCTATGGAGATGCCCATCGATTGATGTTAATGCAAGGAGTAGGGATTGCCATGCAACGGATGCACTAGAGCTATAAATGTATGAAATCTCAACAAAAGAAACTAAGTGGGTGTGCATCCAACTTGCTTGCTCACGAAGACCTAGGGCACTTGAGGAGGCCCATTGTTGGAATATACAAGCCAAGTTCTATAATGAAAATTCCCACTAGTATATGAAAGTGATAACTCAAGAGACTCTCTATATGAAGAACATGGTGCTACTTTGAAGCACAAGTGTGGAAAAAGGAATAGTAGCATTGCCCCTTTTTATTTATTTTCTCTTTTTTTGGGCCTTCTTTTTTTTCTTTGGCATCTTTTTTGTTTTTTTGGACAATGCTCTATTAAATGATGATCATCACACTTTTATTTATTTACAACTCAATGATTACAACTCGATACTAAAACAAAGTATGACTCTATATGGATGCCTCCGGCGGTGTACTGGGATATGCAATGAATCAAGAGTGACAAGTATGAAAAAATTATGAACGGTGGCTTTGCCACAAATACTATTTCAACTACATGATCATGCTAAGCAATATGACAATGATGGATGTGTCATGATAAACTGGATGGTGGAAAGTTGCATGGCAATATATCTCGGAATGGCTATGGAAATGCCATAGTAGGTAGGTATGGTGGCTGTTTTGAGGAAGATATAAGGAGGTTTATGTGTGAAAGAGCATATCATATCACGTGGTTTGGATGCACCGGCAAAGTTTGCACCAACTCTCGATGTGAGAAAGGGCAATGCACGGTACCATAGAGGCTAGCAATGATGGAAGGGTGAGAGTGCGTATAATCCATGGACTCAGCATTAGTCATAAAGAACTCATATACTTATTGCAAAAATCTACAAGCCATCAAAAACCAAAGTATTATGTGCATGCTCCTAGGGGGATAGATTGGTAGGAAAAGACCATCGCTCGTCCCCGACCGCCACTCATAAGGAGGACAATCAAATAACACCTCATGTTCAAATTTGTTGCATAACGTTTACCATACGTGCATGCTACGGGACTTGCAAACTTTAACTCAAGCACTTCTCAAATTCACAATTACTCTACTAGCATGACTTTGATATTACTACCTCCATATATCAAGACAATTATCAAGCATCCAACTTTTCTTAGTATTCAACACACTCAAAAGAAAGTTTCACAAATCTTGAATACCAAGCATGTTATTATTAAGCAAATTACCATGCTATTAAGACTCTCAAAATAATTTAAGTGAAGCATGAGAGATCAATAGTTTCTTTAAAACAAATCCACCACCATGCTCTAAAAGATCTAAGTGAAGCACATAGAGCAAAATTACTTAGCTCAAGAAGATATAAGTGAAGCACATAGAGCAAAACTACATAGCTCAAAAGATATAAGTGAAGCACATAGAGTATTCTATCAAATTTTAATTCATGTATGGCTCTATCAAAAGGTGTGTACAGCAAGGATGATTGTGGCATACTAAAACACAAAGAAAAAAATAATACAAGACGCTCCAAGCAAAACACATATCATGTTGGTGAATAAAAATACAGCTCCAAGTAAATTACCGATGGAAGTGGACGAAAGAGGGGATGACTTCCGGGGAATCCCCAAGCTTTGACTTTTTGGTATCCTTGGATTATCTTGGGGGTGCCATGGGCATCCCCAATCTTAGTCTCTTGCCACTCCTTGTTCCATAATCCATCAAAAGAATCCACCCAAAACTTGAAAACTTCACAACACAAAACTTAAAGTAGAAAACTCGCGAGCTCCGTTAGCGAAAGAAAACAAAAGACCACTTCAAGGTACTGTAATGAACTCATTCTTAATTATTTTGGTGTTAAACCTACTGTATTCTAACTTCTCTATGGATTATAAACTATTTTACTAGCCATAGATTCATCAAAATAAGCAAACAACACACGAAAAACAGAATCTGTCAAAAACAGAACAGTCTGTAGTAATCTGTAGCTAGCGCAATATCTGGAACCCCAAAAATTCTAAAATAAATTGCTGTACGTGAGTAATTTATCTATTAATCATCTTCAAAAATAATTAACTAAATATCTCTCTTAAAATAAAAATTACAGCAGTTCTCGTGAGCGCTAAAGTTTCTGTTTTTTACAGCAAGTTCAACAAGACTTTCCCAAGTCTTCCCAATGGTTCTACTTGGCACAAACACTAATTAAACACAAAAACACAACCAAAACAGAGGCTAAATAAATTATTTATTACTAAACAGGAGCAAAAAGCAAGGAATAAAAATAAAATTGGGTTGCCTCCCAACAAGCGCTATCGTTTAACGCCCCTAGCTAGGCATAAAAGTGAGGATAGATCTAGGTATTGCCATCTTTGGTAGGCAATCCATAAGTGGCTCTCATGATAGTTTCATATGGAAATTTTATTTTCTTTATAGGAAAGTGTTCCATGCCCTTTTTTAATGGAAATTGAAATCTAATATTCCCTTCCTTCATATCAATAATCGCACCAACCATTCTAAGGAAAGGTCTACCAAGAATAATAGGGCAAGAAGGATTGCAATCTATATCAAGAACAATGAAATCTACGGGCACATAATTCCTATTTGAAACAATAAGAACATCATTAATCCTTCCCATAGGTTTATTAATAGTGGAATCCGCAAGATGCAAGTTTAGAGAGCAATCATCAAAATTACGGAAATCTAGCAAATCACATAAAGTCTTGGGAATAGTGGAGACACTAGCACCCAAATCACACAAAGCATAAAACTCATGATCTTTCATTTTAATTTTAATAGTTGGTTCCCACTCATCATAGAGTTTTCTAGGGATAGAAACTTTCAACTCAAGTTTTTCTTCATAAGATTGCATCAAGGCATCAACAATATGTTCGGTGAAGGCTTTATGTTGACTATAAGCATGTGGAGAATTTAGCACGGATTGCAACAAGGAAATACAATCAATTAAAGAACAAATTTCATAATTAAATTCCTTGAAATCCAATATAGTGGGTTTAGCAACATCTAGATTTTTATTTCTTTCAATCCCACTTTCATCAATTTCATCATAAATATCTAAATACTCCGAATTTTTTGAACGCCTTCTAGGTAAAGGAAGATCATATTCAGTTTCATCAAGATTCATATTGCAAAACAAAGATTTAATAGGTGACACATCAATAACTTTTAGACCTTCATCTTGATTTTCATAGGAATTTGGTTTAGCGGCCATCTTATTAACTAGGGTGGCTTGCATATCCGAAATTTCAGCAGTCATCTTTTCTAGACGAGCAATTTGGGATCTTATACCATCAAATTCTTTAGACATATCATCAAGCTCTTTATTAATATAACTCATAAAGCCTTTTTGTTCCTTAAGCTCGTTTCTAAAAAAATTATTATGCTCAAATTGCAAAACCATAAACTTCCTAACGTTGGTTTCGATCTCCTCTAACCTTTTAAGGTGAAGATCACCAAATCTCGGTTGAGCCATCGCGAAAAACAAGCAATCCAACACACGAGCAAACAAAAGGCAAGCGGAAAGGAGAGGGCGGAGGAAAACGAGAGGCAAATGGCAAATAATGTAATGCGAGAGATAGGGATTGTGATGGGTACTTGGTATGCTGACTTTTTGCGTAGACTCCCCGGCAACGGCGCCAGAAATCCTTCTTGCTACCTCTTGAGCTTGCGTTGGATTTCCCCGAAGAGGAAGGGATGATGCAGCAAAGTAGCGTAAGTATTTCCATCAGTTTTTGAGAACCAAGGTATCAATCCAGTAGGAGGCCACGCTCAAGTCCCTCGTACCTGCACAAAACGATAGCTACTCGCAAACAACGCGATTAGGGGTTGTCAATCCCTTCACGGTCACTTACGAGAGTGAGATCTGATAGATATAATATTTTTGGTATTTTTGGTATAAAGATGCAAAGTAAAAAGTAAAGGCAAAGTAAAAAAGCAAAACAAGATTAAAGTGATGGAGATTGATATGATGAGAATAGACCCGGGGGCCATAGGTTTCACTAGTGGCTTCTCTCAAGAGCATAAGTATTCTACGTTGAGTGAACAACTTACTGTTGAGCAATTGATAGAATTGAGCATAGTTATGAGAATATCTAGGCATGATCATGTATATAGGCATCACGTCCGTGAAAAGTAGACCGAAATGATTCTGCATCTACTACTATTACTCCACTCATCGACCGCTATCCAGCATGCATCTAGAGTATTAAGTTAAAAACAGAGTAACGCCTTAAGCAAGATGACATGATGTAGAGAGATAAATTCATGCAATATGAAATAAACCCCATCTTGTTATCCTCGATGGCAATGATACAATACGTGCCTTGCTGCCCCTTCTGTCACTGGGAAAGGACACCACAAGATCGAACCCCAAGCTAAGCACTTCTCCCATGGCAAGAACTACCAATCTAGTTGGCCAAACCAAACGGATAATTCGAAGAGACTTGCAAAGATAACCAATCATACATAAAAGAATTCAGAGAAGATTCAAATATTATTCATAGATAGACTTGGTCATAAACCCACAATTCATCGGTCTCAACAAACACACCGCAAAAAGAAGAAGATTACATCGAATAGATCTCCACGAGAGAGGGGGAGAACTTTGTATTGAGATCCAAAAAGAGGGAAGAAGCCATCTAGCTACTAACTATGGACCCGAAGGTCTGAGGTAAACTACTCAGTACTCACACTTCATCGGAGGGGCTATGATGATGTAGAAGCCCTCCGTGATGACGGCCCTCTTCGGTGGAGCTCCGGAACAGGCCCCAAGATGGGATCTCGTGGATACAGAAAGTTGTGGCGGTGGAATTAGGTTTTTGGCTCCTCTTCTGATCGTTTGGGGGTACGTAGGTATATATAGGAGGAAGGAGTATGTCAGTGGAGCTCCGAGGGGCCCACAAGGCAGGGGGCGCGCCCCCACCCTCGTGACTGCCTCTCTGATGCCTTGGCGTAGGGTCCAAGTCTCCTAGATCACGTTCGGTGAGAAAATCACGTTCCCGAAGGTTTTATTCTGTTTGGACTCCGTTTGATATTCCGTTTCTTCGAAACACTGAAATAGGCAAAAAAAACAGCAATTCTGGGCTGGGCCTCCGGTTAATAGGTTAGTCCCAAAAATAATATAAAAGTGGAAAATAAAGCCCAATATAGTCCAAAACAGTAGATAATATAGCATGGAGCAATCAAAAATTATAGATACGTTGGAGACGTATCAGGGAGGATAGCCAAGAGAAGGAGTCTGACATTCCTTCACCCCGGGGAAGGAAGAGGACTACCTCTGATGATCCAGAAACCAAGGTTTCCAAACGGGAGAAGAAAACTCCACCAGAGGATCCCGTCTCGGAGGGTGCTTTTGCCGCACAAAGTTCGTGCAGGGATCAGCCCTCTAACGAGTCGTAAGTGATCAAAATTTACTTAATAGCAGAGATATTCTACCTTACTTCCGAGGAAAATAACTGAAGCATTTATCTTGCAGTTCAGATCTTAGCCCTTCTCAACAAAGCTCGTCTTCAGGGGACCTTCTTCCGGAGATGATGGAGAGCGAAACGCCTCCCCCGGACTCCCCCGCTCAAGAAGCGGGCGACCTTGAAGTGTCGTCACGGAGGGCCTCTCCGGATCCGGTGAGGCCAGAAGATAATCCCATAGTCACCCAAAGTCCCTAGCATCCGGCTCTTGAAGAGGGCAGACAAAAGAGTCCAGCGTCGTCTGGCATGCGATCGGACGTACTAAGGGATCTGCTGAAGCGAGCGACCATCTTGGAAGAACACCATGCGTTGATGGGTACGGTGATGGAAAGGACTTCATCCGCCGAAAGCGGGTTGCATGACGTCTTTATGAGTCTACTAATGGGCTTTGAGGTACGTAAAATGATATACCTTTGTGATAGTACCGCACATTTTTAGGTGTGCCCTGTGTAGATAGTAACCCATGAGACTCTGGCTGCCACCGAGAACGGCGGCAAACAGAGATCGTAGTCCCAGGTAACCATACCGCCTTTATGTGCGGGTAGTGGAAGCTCCGGTGGCTAGCCGGACTCATGAGTTTGCCGAACTAAAGCGGCAACTAGATGCGGCGGATGCCGACATCGAGCTTGTTAACAAGCGGCTTGACGAGGCACATGGTAAGTGATATTTTCTGGTGAATGTCACGTAGTAAGAGCAGTGTGATGCCAGTATGTTTAATATTTTGTGACTGCAGATGGAGCTGCCACCATGGAGACCCTTCGGGCGGAACTTGCCCGAGCCAAAGAACAAGCAAGGAGTAGTAATGCGGCTGCTTTGAAGGCGGCCGAAGAGTTAAGAGCCGAGAAGGCCGCGCATTGCGAGAGCAAAGAGAAAATGGCCAAGATGGTTGTAAAGTTAAAAGACATTGCCGACCATTTCCAGTTCCTTGAGGAAGAAAACCGAGCGAAGGCGACGAACCTTGAAAAGGCCACGATGGTGACCAAAGACACCCGTTCTGCCATGAGAGCGAAGGAGGAGTTGCGTGAAGCCTGTGACATTATGGCCGGGAAGCCCTTTTTGCTGCGAAGGAAGTTCGGAGATCCGCGGTATGCCCCTCTGGATCGGCTGTGGAGTTCGGCAGACGCATATCTGGACTTGGCGGCGAGCGCTGTCGATGCGGCCGAATACTTCCGAGATCAAACAGATCGGGAAGTGGACAAGCTGTTCTGGTCGTAGTTTAACGTTCCAGAGCGTCCGCTTCCATTGACCGATCAGCTAGCCGAATGGGCCAAACTCAATAGGTTGTCCGGACTCACCATGAGGTCTGTCGTGGATCAGCTGTGGCCAGAAAGGCCAAAGCCGAACAGTTATTTTAGCCTGGTGCAGCAGTTCCTTGGTGCGGTGCCACGCATCAATGCGATGAAGAGGTCGGCGTGCATAGAAGGCTCGCGGATGGCCCTTGCCCGTGTCAAAGCATACTGGGCGGAGATGGATGCTACCACTGTCGCGGCGCAGGGTTCGGCCATAGGCCGAGTGGCTGCCGAGCACTATTTTGAAGAAGTTCTTGAGGGTGCTTGTTTGATAGAGGCCCAGTGCTCGAAGAATATTATGTTTGAGTGACATGTATTCCCATTGTAAAAACAATGTTTTATTAATGTTATCAAGGCTGTATTTATACTTTGGCCCAAAAGTATTGTGATGCCTCCTGTGCGGTCGTTTTATGTATACATGTATATAACCTGAAAGATTGCAGTCATCGGCTTCAGCCCCCACGCATATAATGGGGGGGTGTTCGCAGAAGGCGCGTATTCACACTTAATCCAACGTCTTGGTCCTAATAAGGAGGTGATAGCGCAGCGAACTAGGCAACCGGACTATAATGCTTTAACACTTTCACTTAGCCATAGGAGTTTGACAGTGGGGCTACTATATAGCCCCTGGTGGCTCCGCACTCACCCGAGTTCGGGGTGCGTACATGCCCGGCCGGGAAATGGCCCTTCGTTAAGGTGGAGGAATTCTAGGATTCCGATAGGTCATCGAGTGGTTAACCAGTCTCGCGCTATATCATGACAGTCAGTTTTCGGCTTTCTCTACTGAGGTGCTCGTCCGGATGAACCAGGGCACAATCGGAGTAGTTCTCTTGGTGCCGCCTTAGCCGATAGAGCGGAACGTAAGGCAGCAAAACACAGGAGCTGGGCAAACCCAACATTTGACCCAAGACATGATTTGGAGCTGATGCATATAAGGCCAAACTCGCGACGCCGAACACTCCCTAAGGTATTCGGTCTTTATGGTGTAAACCGGGCCTAAATAGCGCCCTTTGTAAGAAGCCCCTAGTGTCCAGGTACATGCATTGTTCTGACGTGGCCACATGCCAAGACGTCAGCATCCTTCTCAACTGTATTGAGAATCCGAGGGATGTGTATCAATAAGAGACAGTAGAAAAGGTTGATGCGGGGTCTTAATCTAAAAAGAATCCTTGGAACGGGTCCCTACTGCACGTCTGCGCCTGTGTCTCCGTTGTGCCGTATCATGGACGGGTGTAGCATGATTGTCATCTGTAAAAGAGAGGAACTTAGGTGAAAAGTTGTCGTGCAAAAAGGTGGGTTTAAAGAAACCATTTACAGTTCAAGATGAGTAAAAATGCCACTTGTCTGCGCGCGTTGAGCCCCTTGTATTTGTAATAGGGGTGTGGCCATCAAACCTGTATGAATTTCATATAGTTGCGCCGGACTCGTCTAACCGTGTCCGTGGTCTTGACGACCTATCGAATGCTTTAGTTGGCGAGGCCGTTTTAGTTTGCGGTTGCCAAGGCAGCCGCACTCTCTTCGGCGCGCAAGGATCGCTCAATATTTCCATTTACTGTAATGCTGCCACATGGACCGGGCATCTTAAGTGTGAGGGAAGCGTAATGTGGTATTGCATTAAAGCGAGCGAAAGCTTCGCGTCCAAGTAGTGCTTGATAGCCACTTTGGAATGGAGCAATGTGGAAGGTTAAATTTTCGCTACGGAAGTTATCGGGGAAGCCGAATATAACCTCTAGTAGCAGGGAGCCCGTGCAATGAGCCCCTGGGCCTGGCGTTACTCCTCTAAAGGTAGTATTGTTGTGGCAAATTTTCGTTGGGTCTATCCCCATTTTGTGGATTGTGTCCTGATATATCAGGTTTAAGCTGCTGCCGCCGTCCATCAGGACTCGTGTGAAGTGGTATCTGTCAATTATTGGATCTAATACCAAGGCAGCCCACCCTGCGTTCCGGATACTTGCTGAGTAATCCTGATGGTCGAAGGTGATCGATTGAGACGGACAGTGGCAGAACTCCGCGGTGATAGGCCCTTGGGCATGTTTGTCTGGGAGTGCCGCTTTGCTTCTCCCTTTTATCACGTGTAACACATTTACTGTTTTGACTTCTGGTGGAAATTTCTTCTGTTCCCCAGTGTTTTGATTGCGAGGCTCATCCTCGTCTTCGCTTGGTGTATCCTGCCCCTTATGTTCGGCATTGAGCTTTCCGGACTGCTTGAAGACCCAACATTCTCTGTGGGTATGATTTGCAGGCTTATCGGGGGTGCTATGGATCTGACATATTTGGTCCAGAATTTTGTTTAAGCTGGACAATTCATCTCTGGCGCCTTTAGAGGGTGGCTTTTGCTGACCTGGCCGAGAGCTTCTGAACCCAACGTTTACCGCCGTGCTCTTCGGGCTGTCTTCTTTATTCCGGCGCTTATTATTTTTGTTGCGTCATGATTTCCCGTTTCCATCTCTAACTTCGGATGTACTTGGGTCGTTGGTGCTGCATCGGGCTAGCCAGCTGTCCTCGCCCGCGCAAAAGCGGGTCATGAGGCTTGTTAATGCTGCCATTGTTCTCGGCTTTTCTTGGCCGAGGTGCCTGGCAAGCCATTCGTCTCGGACGCTGTGCTTAAAGGCTGCCAAGGCTTCGGCGTCCGGACAGTCGACTATTTGGTTCTTTTTAGTAAGAAACCTATTCCAAAGCTTTCGGGCTGACTCTCCGGGCTGTTGAGTTATATGACTTAAATCGTTTGCATCCAGTGGTCGGACATATGTCCCTTGAAAATTTGCCCGAAAGGCGTCTTCGAGCTCTTCCCAGCTTCCAATGGAGCTTTCGGGGAGGCTTTTAAGCCAGTGTCGAGCTGGCCCTTTGAGCTTGAGGAGTAAATACTTGATGGCGTGGAGATCATCTCCTCGAGCCATATGGATATGGAGGATATAGTCCTCAATCCAGACCCCAGGGTATGTTGTTCCATCATATGCCTCTATGTTTACGGGTTTGAATCCCTCTGGAAATTCGTGGTCCAGCCCCTCATCGGTGAAACATAGGGGGTGTGCAGCACCCCTGTATCTGGGTGTACCGTGGTGTTCGGATGTTTGTTGTGTTGCATCGTATGCTGGAGCGCGCTTGCGTGGTCCATAAATGGATCTGGTTGCGCCGTCCTTTTGATGCAAGCCCTCGTGTGGGTCGCGTATTGGCTTATGTGCGGCGTTGTTCGCCGCTTTATGTTGGCCGTGAGGTCATCTATTCGGCCGAATGGCCATTTTAATTTTTTGTTGCGGGGTATCTAAGGCCTCCTCATCGAATTCAAGTAGCAACTTCTGCTTCGAGTAGCTCTTGGTGTGGCGATTACTGTCGTACTTCGCTGCTGTGTTGAGTACTTCACTCCATTTGATTTTGAGTGTGTCTTGTGCAGCCTTGAGCCTTTGCTTCTGTTTTTTCAGACTCCTCGCTGTGGCAACAAGCCTTTGGTGGGCATTATGTTGCTCCTGGCGCCTGTCCGATGTGATGTCGTCCGGACTGTTATCTTCGACGGGGTTGGGTTGTTCGGCTTGATTTTCCGTGTTACTGTGGTCGGGCAATGGTTCACCCAGCTCTAATGCTGGGTCTATGTGATCGTTATTTCTGTTGGGGTGGGATTTGGGGCGGCGTTTACGCCGCCGCTTTGACTGCTGCTCGAGGGAACCACCCGTCGCTGCGTCCTTCCGTTCCTCGTCGTTATTTTCTTTGGGTGTGTCCACCATGTATACGTCATGTGATGAAGTGGTCGTCCAGTGCCCTGTGGGCAGTGGTTCCTCTTCGACTCCAGCATCGTCGTCCATCTGTCGATGTCTTCGGAGTCGAAGTTGAGCGTGTCGGTTAAGTCATCGAAAGTGGATACTAAGTGGGTGGTGGGTGGGCGGTGAATTTCTTCGTCATCCGCATCCCAATCCTGCCGGACATAGTTCGGCCAGGATCCTCCTGACAAGGAGAGAGACCTTAATGAGTTCAGTATGTCGCCGAAGGGCGAGTGCTGGAAAATATCCGCGGAGGTAAACTCCATGATCAGCGCCCAATCGGATTCGATAGGAACGGGCGCAGGCGGTTCGGAGTCCGTGGCCGGAGAAGGATCCGACAGTTTGGCAACACGGCTCTTGTGAAGGGTAAGGTCGATATTCGGCTCGATCGCCGCTGAGGGTACGGCCTCCGTGACGGGGTCCATCCACCCGTCCATGGATGGCGCAACTGGCTCCGAATCGAGGCTCGGAGCGGCTGCCGGTGCGATCTCCTGAATACGGTCCGATGGTAGAGCTAAATCGTACTCATCATGACCGCGCGGCGCACAAGGCAGGGGCTCGAATCCGTCGAAGATCAAGTCTCCGCGGATATCGGCCATGTAGTTTAAGCTTCCAAACCTAACCTGGTGGCCAGGGGCGTAACTTTCGATCTGCTCCAGATGGCCAAGCGAGTTGGCCCACAGTGCGAAGCCGCCGAACACAAAGATCTGTCCGGGGAGAAAAGTCTCACCCTGGACTGCATCGCTATCGACGATCGTAGGAGCCATCAAGCCTAACAGCAACGACACAGAGGAACTCTCAATGAAAGCACCAATGTCGGTGTCAAAACCGGTGGATCTCGGGTAGGGGGTCCCGAACTATGCGTCTAAGGCGGATGGTAACAGGAGGCATGGAACACTATGTTTTACCCAGGTTCGGGCCCTCTTGATGGAGGTAAAACCCTATGTCCTGCTTGATTTATTCTTGATGATATGAGTATTACAAGAGTTGATCTACCACGAGATCGGAGAGGCTAAACCCTAGAAGCTAGCCTATGGTATGATTGTATGTTGTCCTACGGACTAAAACCCTCCGGTTTATATAGACACCGGAGGGGGCTAGGGTTACACAAGGTCGGTTACAAAGGAGGAGATATACATATCCGTATTGCCTAGCTTGCCTTCCATGCCAAGTAGAGTCCCATCCGGACACGAGATGAAGTCTTCAATCTTGTATCTTCATAGTCTAATAATCCGGCCAAAGGATATAGTCCGGTTGTCCGAAGACCCCCTAATCCAGGACTCCCTCAGCGGTAATCGCCACACCAAGAGCTACCCGAAGCGAAAGTTGCTACATGAATTCGATGAGGAGGCCTTAGATCCCCCACAATAAAAAAACAAAATGGCCATCCGGTCAGATAGACGACCTCGTGGCCAACATAAAGCGGCAAATGACGCCGCACATAAGCCAATACGCGATCCACGTGAGAACTCGCATCAAAAGTACGGCGCAACCAGATCCATCTACAGGCCACACAAGCGCGCTCCAGCATGCAATGCAACACAACAAACATCCCAATACCACGGCACACCCAAATACAGGGGTGCCGCACACTCCCTATGTTTCACCGATGAGGTGCTGGACCATGAATTTCCAGAGGGATTCAAACCCGTAAGCATAGAGGCGTACGATGGAACGACAGACCCTGGGGTCTAGATTGAGGATTACATCCTCCATATCAATATGGCTCGAGGAGACGATCTCCACGCCATCAAGTACTTACCCCTCAAGCTCAAAGGGCCAGCTCGGCACTGGATTAAAAGCCTCCCCGAAAACTCCATTGGAAGCTGGGAAGAGCTCGAAGATGCTTTTCGGGCAAATTTTCAAGGGACCTATGTCCCACCTCCAAATGTTGACGATTTAAGTCATATAACTCAACAGCCTGGAGAGTCAGCCCGAAAGCTTTGGAACCGGTTCCTCGCTAAAAAGAACCAAATAGTCGACTGCCCAGACGCCGAAGCCTTAGCAGCTTTTAAGCACAGCGTTCGAGATGAATGGCATGCTAGACACCTCGGCCAAGAAAAGTCGAGAACAACGGCAGCATTAACAAGCCTCATGACCCGCTTTTGCACGGGCGAGGATAGCTGGTTAGCCCGATGCAGCACCAGCGACCCAAGTACATCCGAAGTCAGGGACGAAAACGGGAAACCACGGCGTAGCAAACACAAGCACCGGAATAAAGAAGACAGCCCGAAGAGCACAACGGTAAACACCAGATTCAGAAGCTCTCGGTCAGGTCAGCAAAAGCTGCCCTCCAAAGGCAACAGAGACGAACTGTCCAGCCTAAACAAGATTGTAGCGACCAGACCTCAAACAGACTGATCTCTGTGCTCCGGTGTCATCCCTGGATCAGTAATGCTGACACCACACAGTACTCGGAGGATTTATAGCAGAGTAGCAATCACACACTTATTACATCGAGTGTCTCAAAAGAGAACTTATTACAATAAATATGGCTTAAGGCCATCTAATAACGATAACAGCGGAAGGCTTGGAAGATAAGTGAGTCCATCAACTCCAACGGCATCACTGAGTATAGAACCACGACCTAAAAACTCCTTAATCGTCGTCTAAAAAGTCTGCAACATTAACGTTGCAGCCCGAAAACGGGTCAGCACATGGAATATGCTGGCAAGTAACACATAGAGAGTAATGGAATGCAACAACTATACTATATGCAATATTGGCTAGTGGAAAGCTCTATGGTTACAGTTTTTGCGTAAAGCCAATTTTTCCCTACTACAAAGGAATAAAATTAATTACTATCATGGTGGTTGTTAAACATTGAGAATGGTTGACAGCATTCTCAATCCCAATTAAGTATCATCATTAAAACCCAACAATATTAATTTAGAGTAACATGTTGAGATTCACATGATAATCCAGGTACTAGATACTCAAGATGTCCATAACCGGGGACACGGCTAATCATGATTAGTTTATACACTCTGCAGAGGTTTGCGCACTTTTCCCCACAAGACTCGATCGCCTCCGTTTGGTTTCTCGCACTACAAGGTGTTTGAGACACGGATGACCGAGACACAGTCTTTCAGAAGCGCTAGCACCTTACGACGGATAGACCGGTACACCTACTTTCCCCTACATCTGCTAGTCTACCATGTAAGAGTTCGCACAACTTAGTCAACTATGCCAGAGCCCATAATGGCTTGTGGCTGCACACGGAAGTTTCTAGTATGAATAATCTCATGATCCCGTTGAGCCTGGGTGGCGGTCCAAAAGAAAACAGGCAAGTCCTGGTAACCCCAGGTGCCTCAATCCACCCAGATGTGTGTTAGGTTGCCACCTTAGATAAACCCTTAATTATAAATCTCACATCTGTCACGGATATCACTCACCCAATCCACGTCTACTGGCATAGCATGGCATAATAAGCAAACGTAGAAGTAGCTCCCAAAGGTTTGGTAATAAACAGGTAATAGGTACTACCTCATCTACTTCCCATCTCACAATTTAATTAGATCCTAATCATGCAATGTGTGAGGATTGATCTAATGCAATAAAACTGGGTTGTAGAAAAGGTATGATCAAAGTGTTACTTGCCTTGCTGATGATCCGCGAAACCTAGAGATTCGAAGTAACAAGCGGCGCACTCCGGGTATTCTATCGCAGACAAACAACAAGCATACAATAAGTACTCATCTAATGCACATGTAAAACTCAAATAGAAGATCTAACTAGAAAGTTCAACTTAAGAACCCTGGTTTGCGAAAGAATCAAATCGAACGAAGCAAAAGAAATCAAACAGCGAAAGAAAACAACTTCGTTCTAGTAATCTGGATCTAGGGCAAATTTTACAGTAGCAAAAGCTTGTTTAAGTTGATTATTCAGAAAGAGGGTTTCGAGACGAAACTCCAGGCGCTTGAATCGCCTGATTCCGATAAACGAGCGAAAAGTTATACTAAAACGAAAATCGGATCAGAAATCGCGATCAGAAAATAACCGCGAAAAATCCGACGAAAAAGAAAAAACGACGAACAGAATTTTTTTTAAAAAAAACAGCACGGAAAACGAGGCGGCGGCGAACCTCGAAAGGCGCGCGGCTCCGGCGGCGGCGGCGGCGGGCGGCGGCGGCAGCTAAAGGCGGCGGCGGCTAGGGTTTCGCAGGGGCTGGGCTGGCCCTCTCTGTCGCCCGGGCGGGCGCTATATAAAGGCCTGGCCGGCGGTTTCCTGGCCGGTTACAGCCCGGAGTCGGTTACGCGTTTTTTTAAATAATTCCGCTCGGAAGAAAAAAAAGAAATACTAAACGGACTCCAAAAATCACGAAATAAATTTTGTCGGGTTCCTAAAATCAAGCCCGATAAAGTGAACATTTATCTGGGCCCAAACTACAACTTTGAAAAACGCGCATTTTTCCTAAATTCAAATAAAAATACTGAAAAACTCCGAAATAAAACTTATTTGATTTTTTATTAAATCCTCAATATTTCTATATTTTGGGAAAGTCATTTTATTCCCTCTCTCATATTTTTGTAATAAAAATAATTGATGATAAAATAAATAAAATCAAATGATCCTGTTTACATAATTTGAGAAAACTCAAATATGTAAATAACGAAATCCCCAACTCTCTCCGTGGGTCCTTGAGTTGCTTAGGATTGTCTAGGATCAAAACCAAAATCAAAATAAAATATGATATGCATGATGACCTAATGTATAACATTCCAAATTGAAAATTTGGGATGTTACAAACCTACCCCCTTAAGATGAATCTCGCCCTCGAGATTCGGGTTGGCTAGAAAATAGGTGAGGGTGGTCTTTGAGCAAATCTTCCTCTCGCTCCCAGGTGGCTTCATCCTCCGTATAGTGGCTCCACTGAACTTTGCAAAACTTGATAACCTTGCTGCGAGTAACTCGGCTGGCAAACTCAAGAATCTTGACTGGTTTCTCCTCATAGGTCAAATTGTTATCCAATTGAATTGCTTCTAATGGCACTGTGTCTCTCAAAGGTATGTCAGTCATCTCCGCGTGACACTTCTTCAACTGAGAAACGCGAAACACATCATGCACTCCGGCCAATCCTTCTGGCAATTCCAACTTGTAGGCCACTTCTCCTATACGCTCCAAAACTCGATATGGTCCTACAAATCGTGGCGCTAACTTCCCCTTAACTCCAAATCGCTTAATCCCTCGAAGTGGGGATACTCGAAGATAAGCTCTATCTCCGACTTCGTAAACTGTCTCCTTGCGTTTAGAATCTGCGTAGCTCTTCTGCCTGGACTGGGCTACCTTGAGCCTATCGCGTATCAACTTCACCTTCTGTTCAGACTCCTTAATCAGATCTGGTCCAAACAACTGGCGGTCTCCAACTTCGTCCCATGACAACGGTGTCTTGCACCTCCTTCCGTACAAAGCTTCGAAAGGTGCCATCTTCAAACTGGTCTGATAGCTATTATTGTAAGAAAACTCCGCATATGGCAAATTATCGTCCCAACTAGATCCATAATCTAGCACACAAGCTCTCAGCATATCCTCCAAAATTTGATTGACTCTCTCAGTCTGTCCATCTGTCTGCGGGTGAAAAGCTGTACTAAATTCTAGCCTAGTACCTAAAGTCTCATGCAACTGCTTCCAGAACTTTGAGGTAAACTGGGTTCCTCTATCCGATACGATACTCCTCGGAACTCCATGCAGACATACGATTCTGGTCATGTATATCTTTGCCAACTTAGCACTGGTGTAAGTGGTCTTTACTGGGATGAAATGTGCTACCTTCGTCAAGCGATCAACTACAACCCAAATCGAGTCATAGCCTGAACGAGTCCTTGGTAATCCCGTGATAAAATCCATGCCTAGCTTATCCCACTTCCATTCGGGTATCGGCAATGGTTGCAACAATCCTGCTGGCTTCTGATGCTCTGCCTTTACTCTCTGACATACATCACAAATTGCTACATACTCCGCAATATCCTTCTTCATTCCGGTCCACCAGAAAATATCCTTCAAATCCAAATACATCTTGGTATTTCCTGGGTGAATCAAATATGGTGAATCATGTGCCTCTTGCAAAATCAACTTCCTGATCTCCAGGTCATTGGGCACATAAACACGATCTTCAAACCATAGGGTGTCGTGCTCATCCTCACGAAATCCTTTAGCTTTTCCTTTGCTCAGTTTCTCCTTTATAGTGGCAATCTCTTTGTCAGTTTTCTAAGCTTCTCTGATTCTATCCATCAGTGTTGACTGAATCTCCAATGCTGCTACATAGCCTCTCGAAACTATTTCTAAACATAGTTCATGAAAGTTTTCTGCTAACTCCTGGGGTATTTCTCCTGTCATTAATGTATTGACATGGCTCTTGCGGCTTAATGCATCAGCTACTACATTAGCTTTTCCGGGATGGTAATGCAATTTCATATCATAATCCTTGATGAGCTCCAACCATCTCCTTTGTCTGAGGTTCAACTCCTTCTGCGTGAAAATGTACTTCAAACTCTTATGATCCGTGTACACCTCGCAATGGTTTCCAATGAGGAAATGTCTCCATGTCTTCAATGCATGCACTACGGCTGCTAACTCCAAATCATGCGTGGCATAATTCAATTCGTGAGGCTTCAGTTGTCATGAAGCATACGAAACAACTCTTCCTTCCTACATAAGCACTGCTCCAAGTCCTCGACATGAAGCGTCGCAATACACCTCATAATCCTTGGTTTGATCTGGCAAAATCAACACTGGTGAGGTAACCAAACGGTTCTTCAACTCCTGGAAACTTGCCTCACACTCCTCAGTCCATTTGAACTTAGTATCCTTCTTCAACAACTCCGTCATAGGCTTCGCAATCTTTGAGAAATTCTCAATAAATCTCCGGTAGTATCCTGCGAGTCCAAGAAAACTCCGGATCTCTCCGACTGTTGTTGGTGCTTCCCACTTGGTCACAGTTTCAACTTTAGCGGGATCTACTGCTATACCTTCTCCAGATATAACGTGTCCGAGGAATCCTACTTCCTTCAACCAAAACTCACATTTGCTGAACTTGGCGTATAACTGATGTTCTCTGAGCTTTCCAAGTACCAAACGCAAATGCTCCTTATGTTCCTCTTCATTCTTCGAATATACCAGGATATCATCAATGAACACTACGACAAACTTATCCAAAAACTCCATAAACACTTTGTTCATCATGTTCATAAAATAGGCAGGCGCGTTAGTCAGTCCAAATGACATAACGGTATACTCATACAGCCCATACCTGGTGGTAAAAGCTGTCTTAGGAATATCCTGTTCTCAAATCTTCAACTGGTGGTATCCTGATCGCAAATCGATCTTGGAAAATACCTTAGCTCCTTGCAATCGATCAAACAGATTGTTGATCATTGGTAGTGGGTACTTGTTCTTGATTGTTACTTCGTTCAATCCTCTATAGTCAACAACCATCCTTAACGATCCATCCTTCTTCTCCACTAGAAGTACTGGCGATCCCCAAGGCGAAGAACTTGGGCGAATATATCCCTTGTCCAGTAACTCCTTAATCTGCTTCTTAATTTCCACCAAATCTTTTGCTGGCATCCTATATGGTCTCTTTGATATCGGCCTAGTGCCTGGCAATAGCTCAATCAAAAACTCAATGTCTCTATCTGGTGGCATGCCCGTCAATTCTTCGGGAAATACATCAGGAAAATCCTTTACCACTGGTGCTTCCTCCTGCACAACTCCTGATAAGGAATTTACTTGTGTCCTGTTTGGCGCATGTCGGGATACATACTTGATCCTTCTTCCTTCTAGCGTTGTGAGCAAAATTGTCTTACTGGCGCAATCGATGTTTCCCCCATACATCGACAGCCAATCCATACCAAGAATCACATCCAGACCTTGGGATTCCAAAATAATTAAATCCGTTGGAAAAACATGCCTTCCTATACTTAATGGCACTTGAAAACATCCTTGACTGGCCATGTGCTCCGCTCCTGGTGAGCTTACTAACATAGGTGTTTTAAGAATCCTAGTGGGCAGGCTATACTTTTCCACAAATCCCCTTGATATGTATGAATGCGATGCACCGGTATCAAAAAGAATGAGTGCAGTAAATGACTTAACCAAAAACTTACCTATTACTGCATCGGGCTGAGCTTCAACCTCCTCCACGTTAACGTGGTTCACCTGTCCCCTGTTGAAAGGGTTTGGCTTCTTCCCAGAACTTCCATTGCCATTTTGTCCTTCAGGACAGTCATTTGCATAATGTCCTGGCTTCGAACACTTATAGCAAGTGACGTGGCCCAAATCCTTCTTGGCTGGGGTTGATGGGGTGCTGCGGTTTTGTCCATTGCTTCCTCCATTCCCATTACCATTCTTGGTGCCATTGTGATTGTGCGAGCTACCTACTCCATGGGTATGCTGAAAATGTCCTCCTGGCCTAGGGGTAAAACGAGGCTTCTGCTGAGCTCCTGAATTATACTTCCCTTGTCCATACTTCCTCTTGCGGTTCTCAATTTGCTGCTGCTTCCCTTCAATCATAAGAGCACGATCTACCAACTCCTGGTAGTTGTTGAAGGTGGCTACCATCAACTGCATACTCAACTCATCATTCAGTCCTTCCAGGAATTTCTCCTGCTTAGCTGCATCCGTAGCAACGTCATCTGGGGCATAACGTGCTAACTTACTAAACTCCTCCACATACTGGCCAACTGTCCGTCCTCCTTGGCGCAAGTTACGAAACTCACACTTCTTCATGGCCATTGCTCCTGCTGAAACATGGGCAATACGGAAAGCCTGCTGAAACTGGTCCCATGTGACAGTGTCGACTGGGAAGGTGGTTGTGAAATTCTCCCACCAAGATGCTGCGGGTCCTTCTAACTGATGTGCAGCAAACTTAACCTTCTCCACATCTGTGCATCCTACTGTGGTCAACTCCCTAGCTATCTTGCGGAGCCAATCATCTGCTACTATCGGCTCGGTGCTACTGGAAAACACCGGCGGATTTAGCCTAAGAAAACGGGCTAAGTGGTCAACAGGTGGTGGTGGTGGGTTGTTGTTCCCTTAATTCTGACTCTGAACTAGCAACTGCATCAAGGTGTTCTGCTGCTGGATTAACTGGGTGAGCTCCGGCGGAAAGGCAAATCCGGGGTCACGTCTTGGAGGCATCTGAGGTTTTAGAAAAGATGAGATATAAGAATAGAGGGGGTCTAAAGGGAAAACACTACCCATATGCACATGAGGCAAAAGCACACAATTCACTTCAATCAATCAAACAAGACATACAATCGATCTAGCTATCGCAAAAGTGCTCGGACTACTATATTTACATGGTGGACTACTACTACTGATGAGGTGGTCTACTAGAAATATTCTACGATTGTAGACTCCATGATATCTGCTCCTGCTTCATCCACATAGTCATCATTGCTACTATCTTGTTCCGAGTCGGTGCCATCAATGATGATGTAGTCTTCCAGGCTAATCTCATTGGGTTCTTCGTCTTCATCTACTGGTGCCGGGCCTCCCATAAATATTCCAACCTTCTTGATCAGATCGTCATTCTTCTCCACCAGTACTTCAATTTCTTCTTCATAATCTTCGCGTGTAGCCTTGAGTTCTTCCTCCAGTTCCTTAATTCTAGTCCTAGCCTTCTTCAGATCTATCATGTCGGCGCACATCTGATTCTCCTGTCGTCGAATGTGCTGGTTTAACTCCTGAATAAAGGCTGCAATTGATCTATCTTTCCTGGTGTTGATCATCTCCCAGTGTTCATCTCGGCGCCCACAAATCTGGTAGATGGTATCCTTAAGATCCTTGCGGTAGACTTCTCCAATGCGTCCCATGGCGATGTGAGCTGCCATGCTCTTTTCTAGACTCCAGGTTGGTGCATCAAAACAAAACTCTATGGGCTCAGTGACTGGCATGAACGTCCTTCATGGTACTTGAACTTGAATCATCCAGCGCTCTTCTTCAGGTAAAGTGGCGTTGTAGGTTCCCGTGAAGCTTGGTATCCCTATGTTCAGGTATCTAGTGACTTCCTTCAAGTGGCGTCCAAAGGGTGTGTCTTTATCTGGTTGTGTGAACTTGTTCCTTGCATCCGCCATCCTAAAGAGTAGAAAAGATGAGAAGTCAGAAGAGAAGAGAGTGATCTAGGTCTTTAGCTTAGTGGTCGTGTCCTACAGTCAGCGTGTGCTCTGATACCATCTCTGTAGCGACCAGACCTCAAACAGTCTGATCTCTGTGCTCCGGTGTCATCCCTGGATCAGTAATGCTGACACCACACAGTACTCGGAGGATTTATAGCAGAGTAGCAATCACACACTTATTACATCGAGTGTCTCAAAAGAGAACTTATTACAATAAATGTGGCTTAAGGCCATCTAGTAACGATAACAGCGGAAGGCTTGGAAGATAAGTGAGTCCATCAACTCCAACGGCATCACTGAGTATAGGAACCACGACCTAAAAACTCCTTAATCGTCGTCTAAAAAGTCTGCAACATTAACGTTGCAGCCCGAAAACGGGTCAGCACATGGAATATGCTGGCAAGGTAACACATAGAGAGTAATGGAATGCAACAGCTATACTATATGCATATTTGGCTGGTGGAAAGCTCTATGGTTACAGTTTTTGCGTAAAGCCAATTTTTCCCTACTTCAAAGGAATAAAATTAATTACTATCATGGTGGTTGTTAAACATTGAGAATGGTTGACAGCATTCTCAATCCCAATTAAGTATCATCATTAAAACCCAACAATATTAATTTAGAAACATGTTGAGATTCACATGATAATCCAGTACTAGATACTCAAGATGTCCATAACCGGGGACACGGCTAATCATGATTAGTTTATACACTCTGCAGAGGTTTGCGCACTTTTCCCCACAAGACTCGATCGCCTCCGTTTGGTTTCTCGCACTACAAGGTGTTTGAGAAGACGGATGACCGAGACACAGTCTTTCAGAAGCGCTAGCACCTTACGACGGATAGACCGGTACACCTACTTTCCCCTACATCTGCTAGTCTACCCTGTAAGAGTTCGCACAACTTAGTCAACTATGCCAGAGCCCATAATGGCTTGTGGCTGCACACGGAAGTTTCTAGTATGAATAATCTCATGATCCCTTTGAGCCTGGGTGGCGGTCCAAAAGAAAACAGGCAAGTCCTGGTAACCCCAGGTGCCTCAATCCACCCAGATGTGTGTTAGGTTGCCACCTTAGATAAACCCTTAATTATAAATCTCACATCTGTCATGGATATCACTCACCCAATCCACGTCTACTGGCATAGCATGGCATAATAAGCAAACGTAGAAGTAGCTCCCAAAGGTTTGGTAATAAACAGGTAATAGGTACTACCTCATCTACTTCCCATCCCACAATTTAATTAGATCCTAATCATGCAATGTGTGAGGATTGATCTAATGCAATAAAACTGGGTTGTAGAAAAGGTATGATCAAAGTGTTACTTGCCTTGCTGATGATCCGCGAAACCTAGAGATTCGAAGTAACAAGCGGCGCACTCCGGGTATTCTATCGCAGACAAACAACAAGCATACAATAAGTACTCATCTAATGCACAGGTAAAACTCAAATAGAAGATCTAACCAGAAAGTTCAACTTAAGAACCTTGGTTTGCGAAAGAATCAAATCGAACGAAGCAAAAGAAATCAAACGGCGAAAGAAAACAACTCCGTTCTAGTAATCTGGATCTAGGGCAAATTTTACAGTAGCAAAAGCTTGTTTAGGTTGATTATTCTGAAAGAGGGTTTCGAGACGAAACTCCAGGCGCTTGAATCGCCTGATTCCGATAAACGAGCGAAAAGTTATACTAAAACGAAAATCGGATCAGAAATCGCGATCAGAAAATAACCGCGAAAAATCCGACGAAAAAGAAAAAACGACGAACATAATTTTTTTTAAACAGCACGGAAAACGAGGCGGCGGCGAACCTCGAAAGGCGCGCGGCTCCGGCGGCGGCGGCTAAAGGCGGCGGCGGCTAGGGTTTCACAGGGGCTGGGCTAGCCCTCTCTCTCGCCCGGGCGGGCGCTATATAAAGGCCTGGCCGGCGGTTTCCTGGCCGGTTACGGCCTGGAGTCGGTTACGCGTTTTTTTTAAAATAATTCCTCTCGGAAGAAAAAAAGAAATACTAAACGGACTCCAAAAATCACGAAATAAATTTTGCCGGGTTCCTAAAATCAAGCCCGATAAAGTGAACATTTATCTGGGCCCAAACTACAACTTTGAAAAACGCGCATTTTTCCTAAATTCAAATAAAAATACCGAAAAACTCCGAAATAAAACTTATTTGATTTTTTTATTAAATCCTCAATATTTCTATATTTTGGAAAAGTCATTTTATTCCCTCTCTCATATTTTTGTAATAGAAATAATTGATGATAAAATAAATAAAATCAAATGATCCTGTTTACATAATTTGAGAAAACTCAAATATGTAAATAACGAAATCACCAACTCTCTCCGTGGGTTCTTGAGATGCTTAGGATTTTCTAGGATCAAAACCAAAAGCAAAATAAAATATGATATGCATGATGACCTAATGTATAACATTCCAAATTGAAAATTTGGGATGTTACAAAGATTCTGGACAAAATATGTCAGATCCACAGCACTCCTGATAAACCTGCAAATCATACCCATAGAGAATGTTGGGTCTTCAAGCAGTCCGGCAAGCTCAACGCCGAACACAAGGGGCAGGATACACCAAGCGAAGACGAGGACGAGCCTCGCAAGCAAAACACTGGAGAACAGAAGACATTCCCACCAGAAGTGAAAACAGTAAACATGTTATACGTGACAAAGGGGAGAAACAAAGCGGCACTCCTAGAGAGACATGCCCCAGGGCCTATCACCGCGGAGTTCCGCCACTGGTCGTCCCAACCAATCACCTTTGACCATCGGGATTACTCGGCAAGTATCCGGCGTGCAGGATGGGCTGCCTTGGTGTTAGACCCGATAATTGACGGATACCACTTCACACGAGTCCTGATGGATGGCGACAGTAGTTTAAACCTGATATATCAGGACACAATCCGCAAAATGGGGATAGACCCAATAAAAATTAGCCATAGCAATACTACCTTTAAAGGAGTAATGCCAGGCCCAGAAGCCCATTGCACGGGCTCCCTGCTACTAGAGGTTATATTCGGCTTTCCCGATAACTTCCGTAGCGAAAATTTAACTTTCCACATCGCTCCGTTCCAAAGCGGCTATCAAGCACTACTCGGACGCGAAGCTTTCGCTCGCTTTAACGCAATACCACATTACGCCTCTCTCATGCTTAAGATGCCCGGTCCACGTGGCATCATTACAGTAAACGGAAATATTGAGCGCTCCTTGCGCGCGGAAGACTGTGCGGCTGCCTTGTCAGCCGCACACTAAACGGCCTCACCAACTAAAGCATCTGACAGGTTGTTAAGACCACGGACACAGTTGGACGAGTCCGGTGCAGCTATATGTACTTGATACAGGTTTGATGGCTATACCCCTACTACAATACAAGGGGCTCAAAGCGCGCAAACAAGTGGCAGTTTAGCTCAACTTTACTCATTTTGAACTATATATTGTTTATTTAGTATAACTTACCTTTTGCACGGCAACTTTTCAATTAAGTTCCTCTCTTTTTCAGATGACCATCGTGCTACACCCGTCCAGAATACGGCACAACGAGACACAGGCGCAGACGTGCAGCAGGGACCCGTTCTAAGGATTCTTTTTAGATTAAGACCCTGCGTAAACCTTTTTTTACTATCTCTTGTTGATACACATCCCTCGGATTCTCAATACAATTGAGAAGGATGCTGACGTATTGGCATGTGGACATGTCAGAATATTGCACATACCTGGACACCAGGGGCTTACTATAAAGGGCACTGCTTAGGCCCGATTTACATCATAAAGACCGAATACCTTAGGGAGTGTTCGGCATCGTGAGTTTGGCCTTATATGTATCAGCTCCGAATCATGTCTTTGGTCAAATGTTGGGTTTGCCCGGCTCCTATGTTTTGTTGCCTTACGTTCCGCTCTATCGGCTAAGGCGGCACCAGGAGAACTACTACGATTGTGCCCTGGTTCATCCGGACGAGCACCTCAGTAGAGAAAGCCGAAAACTGACTGTCATGATATAGCGTGAGACTGGTCAACCACTCAATGACCTAGCGGAATCTTCGGGATTCCTCCGCCTTAACGAAGGGCCGTTTCCCGGTCAGGCATGTACGCTCCCCGAATCCGGATGAGCACGGAGCCACCAGGGGTTATATAGTAGCCCCACTGTCAAACTCATCTGGCTAAGTGGAAGTGTTAAAGCATTATAGTCCGGTTGCATAGTTCGCTGCACTATCACCTCCTTAATGGGCCAAGACGTTGGATCAAGTGTGAACATGCGTCTTCTGCGAACACCCCCGCATTATATGCGTGGGGGCTGAAGCCGACGACTGCCATCTTTCAGGTTATATACATATATACATAAACGGCCGCACAGGAGGCATCATAGTACTTTCGGGTAAAAGTATAAATACAGCCTTGATAAACTCAATAAAACATTATTCTTACAATGGGAATACATGTCACTCAAGCATAATATTCTTCGAGCACTGAGCCTCTATCGAGCGAGCGCCCTCAAGAACTTCTTCAAAGTAGTGCTCGGCAGCTACTCGGCCTATGGCTGAACCCTGTGCCGCAACAGTGGTGGCATCCATCTCCGCCCAGTATGTTTTGACACGGGCAAGGGCCATCCGCGAGCCTTCTATGCACGCCGACCTCTTTACAGCATCGATGCGTGGCACAGCGCCAAGGAATTGTTGCACTAAGCTAAAATAGCTATTTGGCCTTGGCCCTCCTGGCCACAAATGATCCACAACGGACCTCATGGCTAGTCCGGACAACCTATGGAGCTCGGCCCAACCGGTCAATCGCTCATTCAGCAGCAGCGGACGGACTGGAGCGTGAAACTGTGACCAGAATAGCTTCTCCACTTCGGGACCTTTCTGGTCCTTGAAGTACTCGGCGGCATCAGCAGCGCTGGCAGCCAAATCCATGTACGCGTCCGCAGAACTCCATAGCCGGTCCAGAGGAGCATACTTCGGATCTCCGAACTTAGTCTGCAACAAGAAGGGCTTCCCAGAAATGATATCTGCAGCTTGATTCAGCTCCTCCTTCGTCGCTCTAATTTTGGAGCGGGCTTCCTTGGCAGCCACCCAGGCCTTCTCCAGGTCCGTCGCCTTCGCCTGGTTTTCCTCTTCAAGAATCCGGTAACGGTCAACAGCATCTTTTATCTCCACGGCCATCTTGGCAAATTTTTCTTTGCTCTCGCAATGTGCGGCCTATTCAACCCTTAACTCTTCGGCCGCTTGCAAAGCGGCTGCATTGCTACTCCTTGCTTACTCCTTGGCTCGGGCAAGCTCCGCCTGAAGGGTCTCCACGGTGGCCGCTTCATCTGCAGTCACAACATATTAAAGATAATTGCATCATGCTGCTCTTATTATGTGATTATCACCAGAAAGGCCACTCACCCTGTGCCTCGTCAAGCCGCTTGTTGACAAGGACGATGTCGGCATCTGCCGCATCCAGCTGCCGCTTTAGTTCGGCATACCCATCAGTCTGGCTAACCACCGGAGCTTCCACCACCTACACATAAAGGCAGACTGGTTATTACCTGGGACTATGATCCTCTGTTTGCCGCCGTTTTCGATGACAACCAGAGTCTCAGGGGCTACTATCTACATAGGGCACATTTAAAAATGTGCGGTATCGTCAAAAATGTACATCATTTCACGTACCTCAAAACCCGTCAGTAGACTCATAAAATCTTCATACAACCCGCTTTCGGCGGACGTACTCCTTTCAATCACTGTACCCATCAAGGTGCGGTGCTCTTCTGAGATAGCTGCTTGCGCCAGCAGATCCCTCCGTATGTCCGACCGCACACCAGATGGTGCCGGACTCTTTTGATGACTCTCTCCGAGAGCCGGATGCTGAGGACTTCGGGTGGCCATGAGATTACCTTCTGGCCTTGCCGGATCCGGAGAAACCCTCCGCGACGACACCTCGGGGTCGCCCGCTTCGTGAGGCGGTGTGGCAGGGGGAGGCGTTTCGCTCTCCATCATCTCCGGAAGAATATCCCCCGAAGACGAGCTCTGCTGAGAAGGGCTAAGATCCGAACTGCAAGATAAATACTTCGGTTATTTTCCTCAAAAGTAGAGCAAGATATCTTCACTATTAAGTACTTTTTGATTACTTACAGCTCGGTAGAGGGCTGATCCCCGCGCGGACATTGTGCGGCAAAAATACCCTCCGAGGCTGGTGGAGATTTCTTCTCCTGTTTGGAAACCTTAGTTTCCAGATCTTCAGAGGTAGTCCTCTTCCTTCCCCGGGGAGAGAGAATGTCAGATTCTTCCCCTTGGTTATCCTCCCTCGCGGAGGCGCTCATTCCCTCGATTGGAATAGGTAGCGATGGAGGCCCGCTTTCGCCCTCTTTATTCCCCCCTTCGTCTTCCTTGAAGGGCACCAGACAAGGTGCTGGATCGAGCATCTTTTCCAGCACCGGATTGTCCAAGCCTTCAGGAAGGGGGGCCGAACACCGAATCATCTTCGCCTTTATTATCCAGTCCTGGTCAAAGAGCGATTTTTCAGAATGATGTCATGATAAATAAAAGGACAATGTGTTCGGCCATGGGATTACTTACTTGGGCAGCGGGGCGGTTGCAGTTTAGGCCACGTCCTCGGTAGTGTCCGGACACTCTATTTGGGGTCCGAAGAACTATTTGTACATCTCCTCGTACGTCTAGCCGAGGAAATTCTGAATAGTGCGCGGTCCTTCCGGGTTGAATTCCCACATGCGGAGGGGCCGATGTTTGCAAGGCTGGACTCGACGAACCAGCATAACTTGCATTACCATAACCAGACTGAAATCTCCCTCAAAGAGATCTCGGATACGGCTCTGCAGTATTGGCACGTCCTTGGCTGGACCCCAGCTCAGCCCCCTACTGATCCATGACATCAGTTGTGGTGGAGGGCCCGAGCGAATGGTGGGGGCAGCTACCCACTTGGCACTTCGGGGAGCTGTGACGTAGAACCACTCCCGTTGCCACAATCCGGACACCTCTGGAAAGGAACCCTTTGGCCATGGAGCGTCAGCAATTTTGCTTATTAGAGCACCTCCGCACACTGCGTGCTGCCCCTCGACCATCTTCGGCTTCACATTGAAGGTCTTGAGCCACAGGCCGAAGTGAGGGGTAATGCGGAGGAAGGTCTCACAAACGACAATAAATGACGAGATGTGAAGAAGGGAATCCGGGGCCAGATCGTGAAAATCCAACCCGTAATAGAACATGAGACCCCTAACGAAGGGATCCAGAGCGAGGCCTAGTCCTCGAAGGAAGTGGGAGACGAACACAACGCTCTCGTTGGGTTCGGGAGTAGGGATAACCTGCCCTCGGGCGGGCAGCCTATGCGAAATTTCGGCGGTCAGATATCTGGCCTCCCTCAACTTCTTGATGTCCTCCTTCGTGACAGAGGAAGGCATCCACCGGCCTTGAAGGCTGGATCCGGACATGATTGAAGGTCCAAAGCACCTGACCTGAGCTTTGGATGTTAGAACTCGAGGCGGGGGAAGGAGTCGATTGAGCACGAGAGGGAAAAAAGAAAAAAGCCTTGTCCCTTTATAAAGGGGATGAGTATCAGGCGTCCTTCTCGTGGTCGTTCGAGACTTACATAAGATCTAGGAGTCATACCAACAGGCACGGTTGGGTTACCCACGTTTGTATTGATGAGGATCCCGTAATAAGGGGAACACGATCTCTGCTTTGACAAGACGTGTCAAGAAACCGCCTCGCGTTATGTGCGGGGCTGGTTAAAGAAAAACGGTTCAAATAATTACCGGGCCGTGGCATGATGTCATGCTGCCAAAACGTGTCAGCAGATTAGATTTGTGGAAATATTATTCTCTGTACGGTGGTATGTGAAACTTATTTTGCAGGGTCGGACACTATTCTTGTATTCAAACTCTTCCGTGATGTATTCGGGGGAGGAACCCGCCTTGCAATGTCGAAGACAACACTGCGCGTCGGACTCATCGTCATTGAAGTCTGGTTCAGGGGCTACTGAGGGAGTCCTGGATTAGGGGGTCTCCGGGCAGCCGGACTATATCCTTTGGCCGGACTGTTGGACTATGAAGATGCGAGATTGAAGACTTCGTCCCGTGTCCGGATGGGACTCTACTTGGCGTGGAAGGCAAGCTAGGCAATACGGATATGCATATCTCCTCCTTTGTAACCGACCTTGTATAACCCTAGCCTCCTCCGGTGTCTATATAAACCGGGGGGTTTTAGTCCGTAGGACAACAGACAATCATACCATAGGCTAGCTTCTAGAGTTTAGCCTCTCCGATCTCGTGGTAGATCAACTCTTGTACTACTCATATTATCAAGAATAATCAAGTACGACGTAGGGTTTTTACCTCCATCAAGAGGGCCCGAACCTGGATAAAACATCGTGTCCCCTGCCTCCTGTTACCATCCGCCTTAGACGCATAGTTCGGGACCCCTATTCGAGATTCGCCGGTTTTAACACCGATAGAGAGATAATATTAACGTTGACATTTTTCATCACAGATTGCCTTTTTTTTTTGCGAGGGACAGATTTGTCTCTCTCGTGTAGCGCCTCAACTCTTCTAGCCATGACCGATCATCGATGAGTTTAGTGGGTGGCTGACATCAAATTTGCAGCGCTTAGCTTCTCTTATGTGGCTTTCGAACATGTTCGTCGGCGCTATAATGTAGCGTCCCATGTCTTACTAAATCTTGTATGAACTCAAGGGCCAGATTTTGTATACTCTTTGCATTGGTGTTGCTTGAAAAAATAAGATGCCGACGTTTTAAGGTTGGTTATAATGTTAGTATCATAACTACTACTCCCTCTGTACCAAAATAGTTGTCGCTGGAGTAGCTGAAGTTCAGCTACTCCAGCGACAACTATTTCGATACAGAAGGAGTATCATGCATGTCAACAATTTTGATGAGATGTCACAGAATTAAATGAAGAAAGAGAAGGTTAAGTATCATATCATGATAATAAATGCTATGCTACTATATATCATGCATGATAATAAATAAAGTATTACATGATACTAATATATGATACTATGCATTAGAGAGGTATAATATCATGCATTAATATTATATGCATGATACGAGTATATGATAGTACCGTTACAACCAGCCTAAAAACACGAAACCAAGAGAGCGAGGGCCCGAGGCCCCCGAAACCTTCCCCTGGTCCCCACGCCCGCGCGAGCGCTACCTCTCTCGCCGCCTGCGCCGCCGCCTTCTCCCCCCAAGCTTCGGCTCCAGCAAGATAGCCCGGCCGATTCTCGCAGCCCCCCAAAAGCCGGCACGCCGACGGCCTTCGTCCTCTAGCGCCGGCGCGTCGCCGCGATCCCCGCCGGCACGGGCGCCTATTCCCCCCTTGCTCCTGCTCCCCGCTCGCGCCGCCGTTGCCGCGCGCCTCCATGAACTTCTCCGACGACTGGCGCTTCCTCTTCCCCGTCTCCTCCGTGTTCAACCCGCCGTCCCTCGCCCCGCCGGACGCCTCCCACGGGCCCCTCTTCTTCACCCCTCTCCCCCCCCCCCCCCCCCCCCCCCCCCCCCCCCTCCCCCTCCCCCCCCCCCTGCACCCCTCCACCACCGGCGACCTCCGCCACGCCCTCCGCTGCTTCATCGCCTCCACCTCCTTCCTCCCCTACTCCGATCTCAAGTCCCTCTCGGGACCCCTCCTCGCCGCGCCGTCGCCGCCGTTCCCACCACCTTCCAATCTTCTCGCCGTCCTCCCCTCCCGCTCCTCAAGCTCTCTCGTCCTCTTTTTCCCGTACGGCGAGAATGCGGAGAAGATTGCTTTCGCTCTTGTGAACTCCCCCGTTGCGAGCTCTGCGCCCGTTTCGCCCTTCGTTCAGAGGGATGGGTTCAAGCACCCTGGGCACCGCATACAGCAGCTTGCTGCTATTCCTGCCCAGTCGTCCTGGTCATCGGAGCCGGATGACAGCTGTGTCGAGGGTTTCCTGCTTGCTGCGACATTGTACTCAGTGAGTTGGTTCAGGGTCGAGTCACGCGATTCGGGTTCCCCGGTGCTTGTACCGGTGGCCAAGCAGGGGTTTGATGCTGCTGTCGTGCACGCGTGCTGGAGCAGGCATTTTCCGTCACAATGTGCGGTGCTGCTGGAGAGTGGGGAGTTGTGTTGGTTTGATCTGAATACACAACTTGGAGGAAAGACGAGCGTTGGTTTTGGCAGCAATGGTGAAGACTGGGGGGACTGGCTGAGCTGTGCGTATGGAGCGCAACCGTGGATGGTGATCGTCGCAAGCACAAAAGCCGTCCTTTTGGTTGATTTGAGCTTTGTATATCATGGTGACAAATACGCCGTGGAAAACGAGCCACACAAGTTTCAGTACAAGGTTCTAGCAAAAATTGGGTTGCCAGGGTTGTTTGAAACTGAGCCTTTTGACAGGACTGAGCATTATATTGCATTCTGCAAGGCTGGGTTCGATGATTCCCATATATCAGTAGTGACAGAGCGTCACTTGATTCTCCTTGATGTGACAAAGCCGTTGGAACCTGTGTTGGCTTGGCAGCATGGGCTTGAGAACCCAAATCATGTTGCCATGTTTCGGCTATCTGAATTGAGACCTTCCAAGGAATATGAATGGGCTTCAAATTCAGGTTTTGCCATTTTGGTTGGTTCGTTCTGGAATGGGGAGTTCAGTTTGTTCTGTTACGGGCCTAAGGAGCAAGGTTGTCTAGATAATTCTCATTTATACGCTTGGGATATTCCTTCGAGGCTTTCTCTGACAGGTCAGCATTGTGGCTGCAGCAATGGAATCATGAAAGAGATATTCTCAACGCCTGTTTCAGTATATGATGGGTATGCTTCCCAACACCGCGCTAAGTCCATTGTTGGTTACTATGTGCTTCCAGATGACCTCTCAATATCGGAGCCAACATCTGCCAGCTTTGCCTTGATCCGGCTAACAGCATTGGGGAAGTTGGAAATGCAACAGTATCGTGCATCTCGAGGTCTGCATGATGAAATTGACACCCCATGTGATGAATCAGAACATGCATCCATGGATAGTAGTTCATCCATTTTGATTGACACTCAAGGTGAAAATGTCTCCACCAAATATCGATTCTTGAAGTTGCATTTCCTATATGAACATCTGAAGGGCAATCTATGCAGTGCGTTGGCGAAGCATGGTACTAGTGTTAACGGAGACAGAGATCAAATTATTATTAGTGAAGATGTGTTGGCATTTGCAGAGGATAACTCTAGATCCAGCTCGCTGCCAGTTTCAGATTTCCTATGTAATGCTAGCATCCCCATGAATGTTTTCGAAATTGCATGTCAGAGCATATTGAACAGTCTACCTTCAAATATTCTTCATGTCTCCCTTTCTAAATACAAGGACATGCTAAAATGCGATACAAAAGAAGGCTTAGTAGAATATTTAAAAGTTCCTAGCTGTTCGCCACACAATGAACTTCGGCCTTTCCTGTTAGCGAAACCATCAAGCACATGTGAGAAGGTGACTAGCAAAGCGGTATCTCAAAATGCTCTTGTTGGGCCAGTGCTCCCTGTGCATGTCCTACTTGCAATGGAAGAGATGAACAGGGGCATAGACAGCTCTTCGGAAAGAGAAACTGCAGAAACTGACTTAGTACGCCATCGATGTAGTGAGGTGCTTGAAGCCTTTGTTCCTGAAGTATCCATTGCTGAGTCCGACAACTTTGATGGATGGTTCTCCTCACAAAAGTTGAATGACAAGAAGTCATATCTTGTTTATGAGCCTCGGATTGAAAATAAGTTTACTCTTGATGAAACTGTTATAAAGAAGGAAAACGAAGAGCAAAAGGCCGCTGATCGTACATCTTTTGAAACGTCTGCAGCACCATACAAGGATGAGAACTTCATGACATTTGTCTGTGGAAAAGCTGGAACTCTTGATTCTGGGCCTGAACAAACCACATCTGATTTGTTTGATTTCACCCCAGTGAGGATGGATTTTGCTTCCGCAGATCTAGACATTCAACCTGCCGAGGAAGAAGTGTACAGATGCTTGAAGAAACAATTTTTAAGATGGCAAAATAATTTCAAGCCATACCAAGATTTTTGTAACTCATATAAAATACAAAAGCCATCATGATGGCCTGCAGTGCTCCATTCAGTTGTAGCAGGTATTGTACATTTCCATGTGATGACATGCAAATTTTTTGAGAAAAGGACAGACTAGTACTCCCTCCGTCCCAAAATTCTTGTCTTAGATTTGTCTAGATACGGGTGTATCTAATACTAAAATGTGACTTGATACATTCGTACTTAGACAAATCTAAGACAAGAATTTTGGGACGGAGGGAGTAATATATACGTTCTCAGGTACTTGGCCTGGTATAGACATACAGTGCTGTTTGCGTATTGCAAACACTTCTTGGGAGTAAGATGTGGTGGGCGGCGCTGTAAATTATGAAGGCGTAGGGTTCGAATAACTTGGTTTAAAATAGTATACTATTTTGTTAAACTTTCTGCCATGTTATTTTTGACAATGTGCATGTTAAGATACAATTTTGTAACTGACAAGGATTGCAATAGACCTCCTTTTCAATTACAGTTTTTAACTTCACTTTGACTGTTAGCACAACTCATGTGACCCTGAGAAAATTTGCAGCCATCACTTTGTTCCTTTGGAGTTTGAACACATGCTTATATTCAGATACTGTGTAGCATTAACCAGGGCCGTAGTTAACCTGTTCTATTTTCAGTGCTCAAACATTTTCTTTTGTTTTTTACAGCACCTATTATATTGACAGGATTTGCCACCTGGAGGTGCATTTAACGGGAATTTCACGCACTTGATGTTAAGCATTGGTGCGCCATTTATAGACCGTGGTAATTACTGTACCCTTTCTGTACCATGCTCTAAGCATTTTGGATGCGTTATGAGATTAACTGCCCTTGTAGTATATCATGTCCCACATGGTAATTGAAATAGAAGAAATAGTAACACCATGCCCAAGTATAGTTATTTAAACTGAAACCGTGTACCATTCTGAAGTGATTTTATCCACTCAATATCGCCAGACATCTTGAGTGACAGAAGTTTTTCATTGGATTGAGTGCCCCAAAATTGTTGATTTCTATATTGCTGCGGCTGCATTCACTTTGGCCTTTTTCAGTTGTGATTCACACTTTCTAATGGTAAAGGGTAGTAAGAAAAACTAAAATAATTAGTGTGAGAAAAGAACTCGTGTTGTTAATTTAGAGGTCCTTCTCAAAGCATGGTAGTTTTGCATGTATGTATATATATGCATCTCCAAATCCTTGTTGTGGAAGTGCCAAAACACGTTACTAAAGCAGAAAAAAAAATCGGATGGTTCAAAATTGCAGGTAGCAAGGCAGCAAGAGTCCAAGCCATATTGGGGCATTACATAGGCGACAAGGAGGGAGTGTGATTGCATCAAAAGTTCAACATTTTGCTGAGTGACAACTACGAGCATTAGCGCGGGCGTTCTTTTCTTTTCTTCTTCTTTGTTGAGAGAAATCGTGTGGCAGTTGTAACCTAACCAGATACGTGCACTCATAAAAAAAAACTGTCTCACACGAGTTTTTCTTCATTTCAGTTGAGCCAAAACCTGCCATTTGGGCAAAGTTTTTCGGCTGAAATCTTAGTTTGCTATGGGCTGCAACGATAGTGGCGTGTTTGCCTGTTGAACTGTGCAGTGAAGTGTACATATTTTCTCTTGAGCAGGGACCATTGTATGTCATGATTCTGAAGCTTCATGCTGATGGATGAAAGCAAATCCAGTCACACGATGGCCTCGTGATTAATGGTATTTATGTTGTACTTTCGCATTGGGAATGCATGTTTGAGACTGTACTGCATCATGCAGACGGTCATTGTACAGAATACAGTTAGAACACTCAAATTTCGTTCTCTCTGCACTGTAAAACAACAGTTAACAAGTAGAAAATCCTTTTTGTTTATGCTATGCTAGTGAACTGCCAATCACCATGGCTTCTGATCTGGGTGTAGAGCTGTTTATGTCTTCTCTCTTTTTTCATCACTTGTTGAACAATGAAGAAATTGTATTCATCTCCAAACATTCAGGCCATACAAGAAATTCAAATAATTGTAGTTCACAACAATAACATTTGCAAAATTGCGAGAGCGTAATGAAATGGGGTGCATAATCTTTAACATCTAGAACACAAGCAACTTTATTCAAGTTGTTCCTGAGAGCTCTATAGATCCCCCAGACCACTGGAATAAGGAGCACAAAAAGAACAACACGGGATGTTGAATGGACCACGATCAAGAGACTGGCATGCACTCTCATTGACCAGCTCAGGCCTTAGGGTTGCGGGATGACGAAACTTTCTGGTCTACAGGGTTGCCGCTTCCAACCAAGTCTCTATAGCGTTGCTCCCAGTCATCCAGCTTCCCGTTCGAAATGTCAGAATGAATAGCCCTTCGGATTCCTTTTACCACAAAAAAGTACTGAAGAAGAGCATGAAGGATTAATCAGAAAGTTATGTTATAATACAAAGATATGCCAAGTTTATGCTGTGAATTTTACTATTATTATCATGTGGGGAAGCTAACCTGCACGGCAAGGATGAGAGGTATGTACTTCTTCCAGCGATTGTTGGGATTTGGACCGTCGATTAACTTCTGATCAACATGAATGGACTTGCTCCCATTTGAGACAACGATAGTAATTTCTTTCATCAAGTTTGGAATCCATGGAGTTCCATCAGGAAGAATCTGCACAGTTATATGACATCCTCAATTAAAAATCAAGCAGCTAGGCAGAAGCAAATGCAAGTCAAATACAGTGTGAAACCTACAAACCTTCGCCCCATTCTCATTAGTCTTGCACCTTCCACTGTTCTCTGCCAAAGCTATTGGCAAGGGAAAATCCTAAAAGAAACAGAACATAGTGCTTTTCGTTAGAACTAATATTCATATCACATACACTGAAGACAAAGGCCCCATAAGTACGACCGTTTATCTACAGTCTCTATCATATACTGACAAATCTAATTGAGATGTTATGAAGTAGCTCGTAATGACAAGGTTCGGTTTCATAATGTACCAGCACATGGTAGCACTTGAAGCTACAGAGAAGCTCAAGAAATTGATCATGCAGAAAAGGATCAAGATCAAACCGAAAGAGGATGGAGAAGAGACGGTTTTTCATATAATAGCTAGTATTCATTCTAGGCACCCAGGGCGAAGAGCGCCAAAAAATATCAACCAAAACAACTTGGAAGTATTTCCGCAGAAATATGTTCATGAGAAGCAGCAGGACTGTAGTTTAGGCAGAGGAAGCTCCACAAAATCTCAAAGAAGTTGACAGTGTGCTGATACTCCATTAAATAAGATGGAAATGATTGCATAGCAAGTGAATATGTACATTACCGCATATTCTCGTTTGCCGATTCCTGCACCAGAATGGATATATCGCAGAAGCGACTCTGATCTTCTTGCAAGGAAATCATTATAGTCAATTCCATCAGGAGGAGACAGCTGGGCATGGGTCAATACAACCAATGTTCTTCTCCAAATGGCCTTCCCTAATGAATTAGTAATGGCTCTTATAACTTGTTCATCCAATGTATCCATTCTATATGTATCCAAGCGATCGACGTACAGGAGGACATCAATAGTCTTCTCCAGAAGAAACCTGCAATACCATTGATAACATTTAAGAAACAAGCATAGCAATAAATATTATGATATACAGATTGTATGACAACAGTGGGCAATTATAAAAGCAGCACAAACTTTTCTATAGATGCCAATTCAGTACTGCAATCTCAACAACCTTTGCTGTGATTACAACTGCTAAAAAATAAAATATGGTTCTCCAGAAAGGGAAAATTAATCCAAGGCAAAATTGAGAAAGTTGAGACAAATAAGATAAATAAGCACACGCGGGTTAGCATTTTAACCTCGTTAGTATGCAAAAAAATTAAAGTCCAAGGGGAAACCCCAATTATGATATCCAAATTGATAGGTCAATTGTGCAGATGCACCCACTACAGTGTAAGGTAACTCAACCACTATGTATCACATCAAGCGCTTAAGGTGGGGTGACCGCCAGCTGACTACTATACACCATTGCCAGCATAAAATTAACATATATGCATAGACTATTAGAGTTGAGCGCTTTTAGAGAAATAATGGACTTTAATAGAATATATAAATTACGGTCCTGTATGCTACATTAGGAACAGGATTATCACAAACCACAAAATTATTAAACCAGTAATGATTTAACGACAGCAACAGAAAAGATGGGGCAGCTCTGTTCAGGAACACAAGATTTATGTATAAACAGAAATGCAGATGTCTCTTCTTTTATTTTTATTTATGTACTTAAACTCTACATCTCTACCCATGCAGACCAATGGAAGAAATTGATATGTTGATGTAGAACCCAAGCATTCACCATCTTTTAAGTACACCCTCTGTAAACTAATATAAGAGCGTTTAGATCACTAAATTAGTGATCTAAAGTCTAAACGCTCTTATATTAGTTTACGGAGGGAGTACATACTAGCAATATGCTACTTCAGATCAATGTGATTGCTATGCACAACAAACTGATTGACCTAGAATCTAGTCCTATATTGACCACCATGGGAAAAAAGACTCGTAAAGTCTAGATACCATCCCAGGATCAGCATTTGAGCAATGCAGTAATTCATACTGAAGGAATTTTCGAAATGTGTGAGCAAAATGATCTTGCCAGTTGACAAAACAAATAAAACATCAAATTCAGAGCAACACGATGAAATAATCTACTCATGTCCCTAAGTCAAAAATGACAATCCTCATCCAAAGCCCTATATTACAAGTCACAGTATCTACAATCAATTGCTAACTTGCAAACAAGCATGGTTACCACCCAACATGGACATACCTCTTTATGATTTCGACAGCCTGCTCATTGATATACCCACCTTCAATGAGCCCAGGAGTGTCGATAATGTTCAAGGTGAATCCTGCCCTGGTGCGGGAGCACATCATTGGCCTCAGACCCTCAGACTGCATAGAAACAACATACGACAACGCACTCACGTGAGTAACCCACAAAGAGGCACAACCAGAGACAGGGCCAGGAAGAAGTGAGACCTGGAACGCACTGACGTTCGCGACCCTCTCCCCGACAATGGAGTTGACAGTGGATGACTTCCCCACACCGCCCTTCCCCATCACCAGAATCGTCAATGTGCTCACATTCTAACATCACAACATAAGCAAAACATACAATTTGCCATCAGTTCGTCACAACTCACAATCACAGACACAATTAGAACCTAGCCATGGATAATTTAATCAGCTGGTCCAGGCAAGGGGCGTTAAATAGGCGTGCAATACCTCCTCCTTGAGCTTGCCGAGGAGCTCGTGCAGCTTGGTCTGGGTGGCCGCCGGGAACTGCTGCAGACCAACCCACTCACGGGGTATCGGCGCCGCCATCACTGCCCGTTCCTCCTTTCCCCTGACACACGGACGCGCCGACACAAATCAGAAACATTAACCCAAATTGGTCAAGGCGCGCGGCGGCGGCGGCAGCGGCGGCTGCGGCGAGAGTGCGCGGCCGGACTGAGCTGGTAGGTGGAGGGGATGCTTACCGGGCGATACGGAGGCCGACGGGGCGGGCGGTTAAACCCTAGACTCGGCGGAGGTGCTCGGAGACGGGGAGGAGGACTCGGCGGAGGGGGTTTATGAGAAGGGAGGAGATAAGGAGAGAGATGGAGATGGGGACTCTCTCCTTCTTCTGTTTTGTTCATCTTTTCTTTTGGGGTCTTTTTTGTCTTTTTGCTTTTCTCTGTGGACTAACGGGCTGGGCCTGGGGCGCTTGTTCTTTGGGCTGGTTTTATGTAGGCCTACGAGAAAAGTAATTTCCTCTCGACAAATAAAAAAAGTAATTATCCCTGAATAATACAATTTTTGGATGGATAGAACCCTTATTCCTTAAAATTTTACAGTTTTGTTAAATCTAAGAGTGTCTCATGTCTAAGTTGACACGCTGATTATGGAGAAGGTTTTGCTGCGAATGGGGTTTAGACCCAACTGGGTTGCACTGATTATGAAGTGTGTCAAATCTGTTAGGTACCAAATTCGTGTGAATAATACTTTGTCTGATTATTTTATTCCTTCCAGAGGACTCAGAAAGGGGGACCCGATCTCACCATATTTATTCTTGCTCTGTGCTGAGGGTCTCTCTAGTCTGATTGTGCATGAAGAGGAGACCGGTAATTTGATTGGAGTTCGGGTGTGCCGAGACGCCCCCTCATTTACACACCTACTGTTCGCCGATGACTCCCTGATCCTTATGAGGGCGGATGCTGCTAATGCGAATAGTCTTAGGAGAGCATTAGATGACTATTGTGCTGCCTCCGGGTAGCTGGTGAGTGACGCTAAATCGAGTATCTTTTTCAGCCCTTGTACCCCAGTGGAAACTCGTGTGGAGGTATGCACATCTCTAAACATTTTAGTGGAGGCAATCACGGACAAATATTTGGGGCGGCCACCAATTGTGGGAATTGACAATTCAGATTGTTTTCAGCACCTAATTGAGTCCTTAGCAGAATCAGGGGATGGAAGGACAAGTTGTTATCTATGGGTGGTAGGGAGGTTTTGTTGAAGGCAGGGATACATGGCATTCCGTCATATGCTATGTCAGTCTTTAAACTATCCAAACAGGTTTGCAACAGTATCACCGCTGCTATGTCTAAATATTGGTGGGGCGATGATGATCTTAAAAAACATATGCGTTGATTTGCATGGTAGAAAATATGTGTCCTGGAAGAGAGGGGAGGTATGGCACTTCTAGCTAAACAATGTTGGAGACTTTTGACTGAACTAGAATCACTTTGTGCTAGAGTTTTGAAAGCCAAGTACTTCTCTGATGGCGACCTTCTTAACTGCAATCTTAAGAAGGGTAGTCCTTACACATGGCAGGGTCTATGGAGTGGAATTCAAACTTTTAAAAAAGGGCATATATCGAGGGTAGGGGACGACTCTCCAATAAATATATGGGAGGATCCATGAATCCCAAGTAGTCCTACAAGGAGAGTAATGACACCGAGAGGCAATATTGTTATCACAAGAGTTTCTGAATTAATAGATGAAGAGAATAGAGTTTGGGATGAGCAGTTGCTTAATGAATTGTTTTGGCCTATTGATGTGCAAAGTATTCTGAACATTCCCTTGGCCCTGGGAATGATGAGTGATTTTGTCTCTTGGCACGTCAATAAGAATGGTATTTTCTCTGTAAGGTCAGCTTATTATGAAGAATGGGAACACCAGCACGGACGAAAGTTGAGAATGACAAACTCAGTTCAATCCTCAAGTACTAGTCCTATTTGGAGAACCATTTGGAAATTATGTGTGCCTGCCAAGATAAAAATTCATGTGTGGAGAGCTTTACTTGGAGCTATCCCTTGCATGGGGGTTCTAGCTAACAGACATATGATTACTAGCTCGCAGTGTCCTCTCTGTACTGCTGATTGTGAAAGTATCAAACATGCCCTCTTCTTATGCCCTAGGGTTCCGGAAGTGTGGTGCATCCTGGGGCTGGGGAGATATGGTAATTGAAGTATGTGCTGCTGCAGATTGTGAAGGAGGCTCGGCGCTAGCTGATTTATTTTTATCCAGGAGCATTTTGCATCCTTCGATGTCAAGGGTCCAACGTAATGAACTAGTGGCCACTACTATGTGGTACGTGTGGTGGGAACGACGTCGCTACGTTCATGAGGATCTCCTACAGGACCCAGCCAGATCAGCATAGGCCATTGCTGCATTAGCAAAGAATTTAATGAGAGCAAGAGAAAAGAAGGCGAGGATTAGGAGACATGGCTGGGAGAAGCCACCTGAAGGCACTGTGAAACTTAATATAGATGATGGTTTTGATCTGGATAGTGGCTCGGGGAGTACAGGGGCAATATTACTTGATGACATGGGAATTTTCATGGCTGCTTCATGCGGTGATATTTCCTTTGTGGAGGACGTGACGACGGCGGAAGCAAGGGCCCTGAGAGATGGGCTGCTGCTAGCAAATGACCTGGGATGCAACAAACTATACGTCGAAGCGGATTGCATGGAGGTGATTGAGGTTATGCAGAGCGGTGGGAACTCCCTCGGACCGACGGCGGCCATATTTGAAGAGTGCTCTTTCTTAGCTCGTAATTTTAGTTTTATAGTATTTAATCATTGTCCTAGGGAAGCCAATATGGCGGTAGATGTATTGGCTAGGAACTTGGAGACATCTCGAACTATTGTTTGGAAGACCGAGCCTACAGGGTTTCTAGTGAATGTTTTATCGAACAATGTATCATTGTTTTCACATGAAATATAAACCGTCATGATGGCTTTTGATGACCCACAAGTATAGGGGATCTATCGTAGTCCTTTCGATAAGTAAGAGTGTCAAACCCAATGAGGAGCAGAAGGACATGATAAGCGGTTTTCAGCAAGGTATTCTCTGCAAGCATTGAAATAATAGGTAACAGATAGTTTTGTGATAGGATAATTTGTAACGAGTAACAAGTAACAAAAGTAAATAAAGTGCAGCAAGGTGGCCCAATCCTTTTTGTAGCAAAGGACAAGCCTGGACAAACTCTTATATGAGAAAAGCGCTCCCGAGGACACATGGGAATATCGTCAAGCTAGTTTTCATCACGTTCATATGATTCGTGTTCGGTACTTTGATAATTTGGTATGTGGGTGGACCGGTGCTTGGGTGATGTCCTTACTTGGACAAGCATCCCACTTATGATTAACCTCTATTGCAAGCATCCGCAACTACAACAAAAGTATTAAGGTAAACCTAACCATAGCATGAAACATATGGATCCAAATCAGCCCCTTACGAAGCAACGCATAAACTAGGGTTTAAACTTCTGTCACTCTAGCAACCCATCATCTACTTATTGTTGGGGAACGTAGCATAAATTCAAAATTTTCCTACGTGTCACCAAGATCTATCTATGGAGTCATCTAGCAACGAGGGAGGAGTGGATCTACATACCCTTGTAGATCGCGCGCGGAAGCGTTCAAGAGAACGGGGTTGATGGAGTCGTACTCGTCGTGATCCAAATCACCGATGATCCTAGCGCCGAACGGACGGCACCTCCGTGTTCAACACACGTACGGAGCAGCGACGTCTCCTCCTTCTTGATCCAGCAAGGGGGAGGAGAGGTTGATGGAGATCCAGCAGCACGACGGCGTGGTGGTGGAAGTAGCGGGATTCCAACAGGGCTTCGCCAAGCGCTGCGGGAGGAGGGAGATGTGTCATGGGAGGGAGAGGGAGGCGCCAGGGCTTAGGTGCGGCTGCCCTCCCTTCCCCCCACTATATATAGGGCCAAGGGAGAGGGGGGGCGCAGCCTTGGCCCTTCCTCTAAGGAAGGGTGCGGCCAGGGAGGAGTCCATCCTCCCCAAGGCACCTAGGAGGTGCCTTCCCCTTTTAGGACTCTTTCTTTCCCTTATCTCTTGGCGCATGGGCCTCTTGGGGCTGGTGCCCTTGGCCCATATAGGCCAAGGCGCACACCCCTACAGCCCATGTGGCCCCCCGGGGCAGGTGGACCCCCGGACCCCTTTCGGCACTCCCGGTACAATACCGATAATGCGCGAAACTTTTCCGGCGACCAAAACAAGACTTCCCATATATAAATCTTTACCTCCGGACCATTCCGGAACTCCTCGTGACGTCCGGGATCTCATCCGGGACTCCGAACAACTTTCGGGTTACCGCATACTAATATCTCTATAACCCTAGCGTCACCGAACCTTAAGTGTGTAGACCCTACGGGTTCGGGAGACATGCAGACATGACCGAGATGACTCTCCGGTCAATAACCAACAGCGGGATCTGGATACCCATGTTGGCTCCCACATGTTCCATGATGATCTCATCAGATGAACCACGATGTCAAGGACTTAATCAATCCCGTATACAATTCCCTTTGTCTAGCGGTACGATACTTGCCCGAGATTCGATTGTCGGTATCCCGATACCTTGTTCAATCTCGTTACCGGCAAGTCTCTTTACTCGTTTCGTAACACATCATCCCGTGATCAACTCCTTGATCACATTGTGCACATTATGATGATGTCCTACCGAGTGGGCCCAGAGATACCTCTCCGTTTACACGGAGTGACAAATCCCAGTCTCGATTCGTGCCAACCCAACAGACACTTTCGGAGATACTAGTGTACCTTTATAGCCACCCAGTTACGTTGTGACGTTTGGCACACCCAAAGCACTCCTATAGTATCCGGGAGTTGCACAATCTCATGGTCTAAGGAAATGATACTTGACATTAGAAAAGCTTTAGCATACGAACTACATGATCTTGTGCTAGGCTTAGGATTGGGTCTTTGTCCATCACATCATTCTCCTAATGATGTGATCCCATTATCAATGACATCCAATGTCCATGGTCAGGAAACCGTAACCATCTATTGATCAACGAGCTAGTCAACTAGAGGCTTACTAGGGACATGGTGTTGTCTATGTATCCACACATGTATCTGAGTTTCCTATCAATACAATTCTAGCATGGATAATAAACGATTATCATGAACAAGGAAATATAATAATAACTAATTTATTATTGCCTCTAGGGCATATTTCCAACACTTATTACTTCCCAATGCCTTCCTCTAGGCCCAAATAATGGTGAAGTGTCATGTAGTCAACGTTCACATAACACCATTAGAGGAGAGACAACATACATCTCGTCAAAATATCGAACGAATACCAAATTCACATGACTACTAATAGCAAGACTTCTCCCATGTCTTCGGAAACAAACGTAACTGCTCACAAAGCATATTCATGTTCATAATCAGAGGGGTATTAATATGCATATAGGATCTGAACATATGATCTTCCAGCAAATAAACCTACTAGCATCAACTACAAGGAGTAATCAACACTACTGGCAACCCACAGGTACCAATCCCAGACTTGGAGACAAGAATTGGATACAAGAGATGAACTAGGGTTTGAGAGGAGATGGTGATGGTGAAGATGTTGATGGAGATTGACCCCCTCCCGATGAGATGATCGTTGGTGATGACGATGGCGATGATTTCCCCCTCCCGAAGGGAAGTTTCCCCGGCAGAACAGCTCCGCCAAAGCCCTAGATTGGTTCCGCCAAGGTTCCGCCTCGTGGCGGCGGAGTCTTGTCCGGAAAGATGGCTTATGATTTTTTCCTCATCGAAAGACTCCATATAGCAGAAGATGGTCATCGGAGGGCCACCAGGGGGGCCACGAGGTAGGGGGTCGCGCCTAGGGGGATAGGGCGCGCCCCCCACCCTCGTGGGCAGGGTGTGGCCCCCCTGGTGAACTTCTTGCGCTCAGTATTTTTTATATATTCTGAAAATGACTTCCGTGAAGTTTCAGGACTTTTGGAGCTGTGTAGAATAGGTCTCTAATATTTGCTCCTTTTCCAGCCCAGAATCCCAGTTGCCGGCATTCTCCCTCTTTATGTAAAGTTGTAAACCTTGTAAAATAAGAGAGAATAGGCATAAGTATTGTGACATAATGTGTAATAACAGCCCATAATGCAATAAATATCGATATAAAAGCATGATGCAAAATGGACGTATCAACTCCCCCAAGCTTAGACCTTGCTTGTCCTCAAGCGAAAGCCGAAATCGAAAAATATGTCCACATGTTTAGAGATAGAGGTGTCGATAAAAATAAAATACGGACATGAGGGCATCATGATCATTCTTAGAACAACAACTTATATAATTCTTGTCATATGATCTCTTATGCTAGAGTAACAATTCAATCACAATTTCAAGTATGAATCATAAACTTCATTGAAAACTAACAAACTATAATCGCGGTCATTGGAGCAATTGCAATTTATCATAACATAGGAAAGAGTCAATATAAGAGCTTTTCAGCAAGTCCACATACTCAACTATCATATAGTCTTTCACAATTGCTAACACTCACGCAATACTTATGGGTATGGAGTTTTAATCGGACACAGAGAAAGATAGGGGCTTATAGTTTTGCCTCCCAACGTTTTACCTCAAGGTTAATGTCAACAATAATAGTTCATGAAAACTCACATCCAATTAGCCATATATACCAGGATCTTTCCAACATGTTGTGCTTGCCAAAAGATAAAATTTAAAAAAGGAAGGGTGAAGATCACCATGACTCTTATGCAAGGTAGGAGATAAAAGTAAAAGATAGGCCCTTCGCAGAGGGAAGCAGAGGTTGTCATGCGCTTTTATGGTTGGATGCACAAAATCTTCATGTGAAAGAATGTCACTTTATATTGCCACTTGTGATATGGACCTTTATTATGCAGTCTGTCGCTTTTATTTCTTCCATATCACACGATCGTATAAAGCTTATTTTCTCCCACACTAATAAGTCGTACATATTTAGAGGGCAATTTTTATTGCTTGCACCGATGACAACTTACTTGGAGGATCTTACTCAATCCATAGGTAGGTATGGTGGACTCTCATGGCAAAACTGGTTTAAGGGTGTTTGGAAGCACAAGTAGTATCTCTACTTGGTGCAAAGAATTGGCTAGCATGAGAGGGAAAGGCAAGCTCAATCATGTTAGATGATCCATGACAATATAATTTATCTCAGATGTAAGAAAACATAATCCATTACGTTGTCTCCCTAAACGTCAACTCTTTAGCATGTCATATTTTAATGAGTGCTCACAATCATAAAAGATGTCCAAGATAGTATATTTATATGTGAAGACCTCTCTTTCTTTATTACTTCCTATTAATTGCAACGGTGACCAAAACTATGTTTGTCAACTCTCAACAACTTTTATTCATCGTACTTTTTATATGTGTGTTCATTACTCTCCATAAGATCCATATGATCTCTTTGTTTCTTTTTATTCTTTTCTCTTTTCTTTTATTCACTCAAGGATCATAGCAAAATAATCAAGCCCTTGACTCAACACTAATCTTTATTATATATAGCTCACGGACTCGATTACATAGACGGATCATAAAGCAAAACTCACAACTAGATCATACTAAGAACTTTTATTCTAGTAGATCAAAATATTATCAAAAGGATTGAACTAAGAAAAGCGGTAAAGATAAAAGTGATGGTGATACGATACCGGGGCACTCCCCCAAGCTTGGCAGTTGCCAAGGGGAGTGCCCATACCCGTGTGATTATGTCTCCTTTGTTGGTGAAGAAGGTGGAGGTGATGATGGATAGTCGCACATCGAGCGTAAGAGGTCCTCCAACTTGCGGATAATGCCCTTGAGTGCAACGATATGCTCCTTCAAAAAAATATTTTCACGTGTGAGATACTTGTTTTGTATACGAGCTAACTCAATCATCTTGAAAGCTTCGATCTCAGTTGGGGTAAGAAGATTGTGATCAAGTTGAAGGCTATCTTCTGCTGCAGGAGCTTGATCCTCCATGGCCTTCTTGATCCCTTCATCCTTGTTGATCTCCATGGGTTCTTCCCTCTTCAGCTCTATCTTCATTAGCCAAGCATCGTTGTCACCATTGTTGGAGGAGGGGGATGACATGATGCCTGGCCTTGACAAACCTGACAGGAAACAACTCGAAATAAGAACAAAGGATAATTGTGTGATACGGGAGTCAAAACCTCTGGGAGATCATATAATGAATTTTTACCGACCAAAATACGTAACGTGTAAGAAAACGGAGTCCGGAGAGCACACGAGGTGTCCACGAGGTAGGGGGCGCGCCCTCCACCCTCGTGGAGCCCTCGTGTCCTTCCCGAACTGCTTCTTATTTTTCTATTTTTCTAAATATTCCAAAACGGAAGAAAATTGCCATTAGAACTGTTTTGGAGTCGGTTTACTTACCGTACCACATACCTATTCCTTTTCGGAGTCTGAAACGTTCCGGAAAGTGTCCCTTATGTATTCCTCCGGGGTTACGGTTTCAATAACATTGATTTCAACATTTATAGGATTACCTGAGATATAATGTTTAATTCTTTGACCATTCACCACCTTCGGATTTGTGCCTTCGAAGTTGTTGATTTTTATGGCACCGGAACGATAGACCTCCTCGATAACGTAAGGACCTTCCCATTTAGAGAGAAGTTTTCTTGCAAAAAATCTTAAATGAGAGTTGTATAATAATACATAATCACCTACATTAAACTCACGCTTTTGTATTCTTTTGTCATGCCATCTTTTGACTTTTTCTTTAAACAACTTAGCATTCTCGTAGGCTTGGGTTCTCCATTCATCAAGTGAGCTAATGTCAAATAACCTCTTCTCACAGGCAAGTTTGAAATCATAGTTGAGCTCTTTAATAGCCCAATAAGCCTTATGTTCTAGTTCGAGAGGTAAGTAGTATGCTTTTCCATAAACCATTTTATACGGGGACATACCCATAGGATTTTTATATGCAGTTCTATAAGCCCATAATGCATCATCAAGTTTCTTGGACCAATTCTTTCTAGATCTATTAACAGTCTTTTGCAAAATTAATTTGAGTTCTCTATTACTCAATTCTACTTGACCATTAGACTGTGGGTGATAAGGAGAGGCAATTCTATGATTAATGTCATATTTAGCAAGCATTTTACAGAAAGCACCATGAATAAAATGTGAACCACCATCAGTCATTAAATATCTAGGGACTCCAAACCTTGGAAAAATAACTTCCTTAAGCATCTTAATAGAGGTGTTATGATCATCACTACTAGTTGGAATAGCTTCTACCCACTTAGTAACGTAATCAACAGCAACTGAAATATGTGTGTAACCGTTAGAGGCAGGAAAAGGTCCCATATAATCAAAGCCCCAAACATCAAATGGTTCAATAACAAGTGAATAATTCATAGGCATTTCTTGACGTCTACTAATATTACCAATTCTTTGACATTCATCACAAGATACAACAAACTTACGGGCATCCTTGAAGAGAGTAGGCCAATAAAAACCGGATTGCAATACCTTATGTGCAGTTCTATCTCCAGCGTGGTGTCTATCGGATTTCGGGTTCCGGCAGATCCTTGAGGTTCGAACACTGGGGTGCGCGCGGAGATCTCTCCCCTACCGATCTATTTCCAATCTCCTCGCGTGATCTAAGCTGGAAACAACAAACAACACAAGGGACACGAGGTTTATACTGGTTCGGGCCAGCGTTGTGGTGTAATACCTTACTCCAGTGTGTGGTGTGGTGGATTGCCTCAAGGGCTGATGATGAATAGTACAAGGGAAGAACAGCCTCGCGAGGGGTGTTCTTGAGCTGGTGTGATGAACTGCTTGGGTGAGTTCAGTCGCCTTTCTCTCTCTCTGCTAGGGCTCGATCAGATCTCTAGATGTCTCTGCTCTCTCCGTCCTTTTCTCTCCATGTCCCTCTTCCACTCTACGGTGGCTAGCTCTATTTATAGAGGCCCTGGGCCTCTCCCCAAATAATGAGCGGGAAGGACGCCAACAATTGGCTGTTTTGAAGGGGAACATCTAGTACAAGTTATCCTGACCAAAGGTGATCTTCGGCTGCCAAAAGCACTGGAGATGATGCCGTCTTGGGCTCCACGGTGACCTCCGTCCTGCCGCTCTGTTGGTCTTGGTCTCGTTGCACCGGAATGGTAACCTTTGCCCGATGCCTTGGCCTGTGCTTGCCCCCTTTGCACCAAAGGGGAAACAAGGACACTGCGCAGGCCGGCGCCCGCCTGGTCTCGATCGTCATGGCTTGCGTCACGGGCTCCTCGCGAGGTACCCCTGCCTTGATCTCTCTGCCTCCTCGCGAGCCTGCCTAATGAGGCTGCCTCTGAAGAAGCTTTCTGTCGTCCACCCCGCGAGGCTTGGCCCCTCGCGAGGGTCTTGAGATTGAGCTGATGAAGATGGGCCGCGCTGGGCCCCCACTTGAGCCATGCCGCAGGCAGGCAAGTCTGGGGACCCCGTTCCCATAACGCCGACAGTAGCCCCCGGGCCCAAGGCGCGCCCGGGCTTGGCCTGGCAGGGAAGCGAAGGGGCAAGCGCGAAGCGCCGTGGGCCCCAACAGCCTGCGGCCTTGGGCGCCGCGTGGCGATTGATTGGACGTGGGCGTCTGCGCTTCCCTACGACGCCTCGGCGGCCGCACGACTTGACAAGTCCCTGCATGCAGAGAGACCGGTCATGATTACCTGCGATCGTGGTGCTCGGCGGTTGGCCTCCTCCGGCTATAAGTACGGGGTTGCGTGAGCCCCTGCAGCCCATCCCTTCTTGCTGCTCCTTTTCTTCTTCTTGGCTACTCGCCATTCCCATGGCTCCAAAGAGATTTTTGGCCGCGGAGAAAGGAAAGGCCCGCCAGGCAGGGCCTGACTCCCCCCTGACCAAGCGCGGCTGAGGCCGCCCTCGCAAGTATTCCACGGTCCCCGTAGTGGCCTCCCGTGGCCATGGAGGCGGTTCCCTACGCGGTGGTGAGCGCCCGGCCACCGATGGGGGGCACGTCGTGGCTGCGTCCCCCCTAGGCCACGCTTTCGCTCTGCGGAGGTCCTGCCGGAGTTCGTCGTGTGGTCAGCGGACCCAACCAGCACCCGGCTCCAGCTCCCCCGTTTCTTCGTAGGTCATCTACCGGCCAGCGCCCGGTGCGGCTTCTGGCTCTAGGTAGACAACTGCTGCAGCAGGGCCTCCTGGGCTTTGCTGGAGGTCTCCGTTTCTGGGAATGGGGCCCTGACCCGCGGTTGGCAAACGTTTGCCCACGCATGCGGCCTGGGCCGGTAGTGCACCCTGCACTTCAAGGTCGATGGCGATGCCACCCTCTACGTGAGGGTGTTCGGGGAAGACGGTCGCCGTGCTGGGTGCTTCCCCGAAGACGACGACCGCGACCGCCTGCCCAGCCCCGGTACTGACCAGGATGAAGATGGCGACAGGCGTACAGGCGGCGGTGCTCGGGGTTCGCTGAGCTTCGGCGACTCCCTCTCAGGCAGAAGCTCCTCCAGCGGTGGCCGCGACCAGCCCCCACGCCGTCGCGCCCGCCTGGGTGAAGGTAGCGGGTCAGCCCGCCGTCGCGCCCCGGCGAAGCGAGAGGAGGGATCCGCCTGAGCCCCAGGAGCAGCTCGAACCTTCGCCGTGGGTTGGTGCAGGATGAATTGCGCCCATTTTGTTTTCCTTCTTTTCCTGCGCAGAAATAGAAGGTAGTATAGGGCCCTGCGGGGGCGTGTTAGAATTGCTGCTGTTAACCATCATGCTGCTTCCGCTATTTCTGCGCTGTGTTCCCGCGCCGTGCACCCATGTGCGGGAATTATTTTAGCTCGGTGGGGCTTGACGTGGTCCTCGCCTCCCGAGGCCGTGGCCTCGCCGTGCGCTTTGTGCCCTGCAAGGATCAGTAGGAGGGGTAACTTTTGGTCTTGGTTGTGGGGGCGATCGGCCCAGATCCTGCGCTCGTGTCGCGATGCCCGTGAGGCACGGACTGGGAGGGGTGCTCCCGTGGAGGACTCGGACAGGAAAGCTCCAAACGATTGGGGCAGAAAACACTCGCGAGGGCGCCCGCGAACCTCCCTCGCGAGACTTGTGCGAGAGAAAACGAGGCAAGCGAGTGGAAAAGACAAAGAGTCACAAGCCAGGAACGTCAATAGCTTCAATAAAACTTCAAACAGGAATAAACAAGCCAACTGCAGAAAGCAAATGAAAAGGCCATGTCCGGCACCTATTCTAGTCTTCGACGTCTTCTCACTAGCGCGGAGCTAAGTGCTGCCACTGGGCGTGGGAGGGAGCCCCCGAGGCCCGAGGGCGGCACTCCGGAGACTCCGGGGCGTGTACAGCCCCACTCATTATTACGTGAGAGTGTCACGGGAGGCGAGCTTCACAAGCATTGGCCATCTTCACAGGCACCGGGCCTTTCCCGAAATGCGGCAGCTTCATAGGCATTTGCCTTCTTCACAGGCACCGGGCCTTTTCCAAAACACGACAGCTTCACAGGCATTTGCCTTCTTCACAGGCACCGGGCCTTTCCCAAAACACGGCAACTTCATAGGCATTTGCCTTCTTCACAGGCACTCGGCCTTTCCCAAAACACGGCAGCTTCACAGGCATTTGCCTTCTTCACAGGCACTGGGCCTTTCCTAGGTGCTAGGCCTCGCTCAGGGATAGAACCTCCGGAGATGTTGAATGGTCCACGCGTTCTGGATGGGTACCCCCTCCGTGGTCTCCAAGCGCGCGGAGCCAGGCCTGGAGACATGAAAAACCTTGAATGGGCCCTCCCACATGGGAGAGAGCTTGTGCAGCCCCTCCCTGGAGAGAACCCGTCTGAGTACGAGATCCCCTACCTCAAGAGTTCTGGGGCGTATGTTGCGGCAATGGTATCATCGCAGCGCCTGTTGATACCTTGCCGCTCGCAGCGCGGCTTCTCGGCGGCGTTCCTCCCCCAGCATGAGATCCATCCCCCGCATGGCGTCCTGCTGCGTCTCGTCGAACGCCAGGGCCTGTGCGGAGCGACGTCTGACCTCGTGAGGGAGAACAGCCTCTGCTCCGTAGACGAGGAAGAACGGGGTCTCGCCAGTCGGCTTGGTCGCAGTTGTGCGGATTGACCACATCACGGACTGGAGCTCGTCGTACCAGCCCCTGCCACAGGCCTCACTACAAAAAAATACACTTCCGTGATGATACGTGTTTGTCACAGTAGGTCGCTTTTTTGTCATGCATGTACATCCATGACAAATTTATGACAGAATCAAGATAGTCATACCTGTGCTGTCATAGAAGTGTTCCATGATATTACCAAAATTATCATCATGGAAGTGTCCACTTCCATGACAATAAATCGTGCGTCACAGAAGTGCTTTCGTCAAGGGTGACCGACACGTGGCATCCACCGTAATGGAACGCCGTTAAGCTATCGGGTTGGGTTTTGATCCGATAACCCGTTAACAGCCCCGACCAATGGGGATTTTCCACGTGTAAAATCATCGTTGGCTAGAGGAAACACGAGTCGGCTCATCGTTGGGACAGATGTCATCCACTCACTGGACAGAAGGCGCCTATGATACGTCGACACATGGCACGACCCAACAGTGGCCTATTCCTGTGAAAAGGCCGGCCCATTTGACTTGGTCAAAAGCTGGCGGGCCGGCCCATGGAAAGCCTGTTAACGGCCTGTTCACATATAGCCCATTAACAGCCCGCTAACCCAAGGCCCGTTACGCCCTATCCGAGTTAGGCCCAATAGCGTCATCTGGGCCGTCCAGTAGATTCCAGTCCGTTTTCACTTCTGGCCCATGTATAGCCCATGACGTCTTTCGGCCCATATGAGGCCCTTTGTAACTCTTGGCCCATTAGCGGCCCGTGCTGAAACTGGCCCGTAATGAACAGTGTATCACTTTACACCCATTAACGGCCCGTGGTGAAACTGGCCCGTAATGAACAGTGTATCACTTTATACCCATTAACGGCCCATTATTCCGTTGGGCCATCTCCAGCCCATGTTATCTTTCGGCCTTCTCAGAGCCCATTTATTCTTGGGCTCATTTCCAGCATTCGTTTACTTACGGCCCGTTACTGTCATTTTCTGTTTGTGGGCCAAATTCAGCCCATGGTTACAGTCGGCCCGTTTGTGGTCCGTTAATACATTGGGTCGTTTTCATAGCGTCATCAAATATGACCTATTAACGATGGCCCATTATGGTCGGCCCATGAACGGACGATTCCAACTCTAGCCCGTTTATGGCCAGAATGCGGTCTGTTTGGCCCATGTTTGGCCAATCGATCATACGGCCCGTATAAGTCCCATTGATGATACGGCCCGTAGAAGGCCCATTGATGATACGGCCCGTAGAAGGCCCATTGATGATACGGCCCGTAGAAGGCCCATTGTTTCTACGGCTCGTAGAAGGCCCACTATTTCTACGGCCCGTAGAAGGCCCACTGTTTCTACGACCCGTAGGAGGCCCAATATCACTACAGTAAATATTAGCCCATGGTTATTGTGGCCTAGTTTTAAAAAATGGGTTATTGCAGCCACTAGCAAACCGCAGAAAAAGAACTGCACTAACTACAAGCAAACAAATAAACAAGAGAACAAGGAAATAAATAAGCAAGCAACTTACACTAGGCTATCACGGCTATTACACATATTACATCCACTGGGCATCAAAGTTCGCCACCAGTGCAAATATAGGGAACACAGAAGCATATAAACGCCGCAGCAAAACAAGTCCAGAACTAAAACCACTTCAGAAGAGCTCAAGAAACAATATCCTGGGTACCCATAATGCTGGCAAGATGCTTAGCAAGCTTATTAAGTTTCTCTTGTTTGGCGCTTAAGTCCTCCAGCGCTTGTTGTTGCACCAGAAAGTATGCATCTGAATTCTGCAGGGACTTCCTCAGTCCTTCGGCTTTCTGTCGCATAACATCTGATCGATGTCTTTCAACTTGAAGTTGAGACTCAAGAAGCCGAACTGATCCAGGCAATGAGTTCAAAGAGCTGGTGCCAGCAGTGGTAGCCAGTAACTCGAACACTACATCAAGACAGGACTTTGGGGTTGTCTCAGTGTCTTCAATATAGTTTTTATCAGCTTTCTTGGAGATCAACAGGGATGTCTCACTATCTTGAACCTTATCTGCATTACTTCCTTTACCATTGCATAACAGGGTACTCTTCTCCAATATTTTATCCGCGTTCTAAAAGAGAAACAAACAAACACATCTCAGGTTTACAATGTAGTATATGAAACTCATTTTGGTAAACTAGTTCAGTAGTAAGGTGGACAGGATAACAGCATGAAACAAACATATATCTATGTAGTATGGTCACTGTATGGTCTATATCATTCTAGTTTATGTTGCCAAATCAAGATAGATACAGTTCAAATCATATCTATTTAAGACAAAGCATCATAGACAGAATATAAGTGTGGGAAACTACACAGCAATAACAACACTTGTAATGTGCATGGCATGAGAACATAACTGTTTATTCAATTGAAACTGAAATCAACATAGAGCAAGTTACAACAGCAAACAACCAAACACGTTGAAGAAACAGGTTTAAAACATACCTGTTGCGCCATTGGAGTTTCAATTGCATCCTTCAAATTTGAAATTAGTTGGTATCAATAAATACAGTGATGCAAGAGCAAAGCAGTATGAACCATAGCTACGGAACCTGACCTGAGAACAATTCTTCTTCTGCTTTAAGCGTTGACTTCGGGTTCGGAGTGGTGGTCCTCATGATTTGGGCACTGTAGTTGCCTTACTAACTGCTCGTGTTTGGGTGCTCTGTGGTGGAGATGATGCTGTGTCAACGGGAACTGGGTGTCTATATGCTAGGGTTGGGGTTAGAAGGGGTGTAGCTGGTTCTCTGTCCAACTGGGTAGGGGTACAATCTGCATGAGTGTGGGTTATGTGTGGTGGGGCTGGTTCTTGGGTAAGTACAACCATGGTTCTATCTGCATCAACAGGTAGCACGATCTTTTCTGAAGACCGTGTTTTTACTCCCACAGATACTGCCATCACTCCCTCCAATTGAAATGGCTGATAAACAAGAAAAGTAATTGAATGTACATACATTGTAAGATAGACAGGTGCAATGGATAGTAGGGAAGAAAACAAGGCATGAAATAATTCACATTTATGTTGTCTAAGCAAATAGAATAGTAGGACATAATTTCACATATATGATGGCTAATTAAACAGGATAGCACGACACAATTTCACATGTATGATGGCTAACTAAACATGATAGAATGACATACTTCAAAATATGATGACTATGTAAACAGGATGACATGATATAACTATACGATGTGTCTATTAAAGTGGTTGGCATGCCATAAATCACAAACATGCCGTCGATGGAAACATGATGGCATGATATAATTCACGGATAGAATGACATAATTTAAATATGATGACTATGTAAACAGGATGAGATGATATAACTATATTATGTCTTTAGAAAATGGGTTGACATGCCATAATTCAGATACATGCTATCTATGTAAACATCATGGCATGACATAATTCAAATATATGATTTATACACTAAGGAAGTGAGTAGAGGGCAATCGCATATATGATGTGTCAACTAAGGAGATGGCATTCAATATTGTGTATATGATGTAAAAACTAAGCATTGCAATACAACATATGCATTATATGAGTAATATAACCCTGCCAAGTTTGAGCATACACCTCAGGGGGATAATAGGACTGGTCATCTGCCTCTGAATCCTCCTCTGAAGAGCTATCTGTAACCAGCAAGATATCTGCTTCAGTAGGTAGCATTGTCTGCTCTAAAGACCTTGTTTTCACTCCAGATTTCTCCATCACCAATTCAAATGGCTGATGCACAGGAAGAGCAGTTGAATATACAAACATTGTCGACAAAAGCAATGAGAAATACAAAAAAAGGACGGCATGATATAATTCACATATATGACGCTTGCCTAAACAGCATGGCATTGCATAATTCACATACATAATGCCTTGCAACAAGATGACATTGCATAATTCACATATATGGTAATTAGACACTAAACAGGTGGCATTCACACAAAGCATGTCTAAACTAAGCAAATGACATAGCAATGCAAGATACCATACGCACGATATGAGCAACATAACCCTGCCAAGTTAGGGCATGCACCTCGGGGGGAAATATGACTGGTCATCTGTCTCTGAATCCTCCTCTGAGGAGCTATCGGTAACCAGCAAGACATGCGCTTCGTCAGATAGCATTGTCTGCTCTGAAGACCTTGTTTCCACTCCAGATTTTTCCATGACCGTGCCAAATGGCTGATTCACAGGAAGAGTAATTGAATGTACTAAAATTGTCGACAAATTTAACACATAATAAAAAAATGATGGCATGATATAATTCACATATAAGATGACTGGCTAACCAGGGTGGCATTGCAAAATTCACATATATGATGCCTGGCTAGACAAGATGGCATTGCATGATTCACATATACGATAAAGAAACTAAACAGATGGCATTGACACAAAGCATGTCTAAACTAAGCAGATGACATCTTTAATGTATACAATAAGCAATGCAAGGCACCATATGCATGATATTACCAACATCGGCATGCCAAGTTAGAGCGAAGACCTCATGCGGTAAATAGGAGTGGTCTTCTCCTTCTGAATCCCCCTCATAACAGTTATCTTCCTCTTGATTACGATCCGAAATGGGTGGAGGGGGGCTGCCTTTGCACCCACCATGGAACGACGTCTGCATGAAATTTTATTGCCACGCAAGGCTTGTCTCTTTTGCTCTACATGATCAGTTCCATTGTGTACAATAACTGGCATGCATAGGAATAAAACATAGTGAGATTATGTAAGGCGTGCATGCACAAATCCTGAGTGATGGTAGCAAACTGTGGATAGACCCAAAACCAATGATAGCAGGTAGATAATAGCTTTAGTTAAAAAATACAGATAATGGCTCCTTTAATGTTTGTTTGCACCCAACATGAAACTCATAGTAGACACCGGAGATTAACCAGATAGTAGACAAATAGTACTGATTGCTGCCCCAATATGTACCCCACAACCATTTAAAAACTCAAGTTTCAGAATTAGTTTGGACCTGACTCGGAGTCTAATAGGTGAACACGACGATAATGTAGCATGTCATCATATTAAGCGACGCATAACGTAAGCATACACGGAAGAGTGCGACCTCTCTTGCGGACCCATGTAGTCCTCAAGGTCATCTGCTCAGTTGATGATGGTAATGCAGTTGCCGTGGCTGCCGGCGGCGGGGAAGAAGATCTGAGGCGGCGAAAGACAGTCTGGAGAGCGGATCCCTGCTGTGGTGAACCCTTCCGTTGTTGGAGCAGCTGAGCTGGGGTGGAACACAGCGCCGTAGGAGCAGGACAAACCACACAAGGTTTTCTTTGACACATATCTGTAACATAAGTAATTGAGTAAGGGCTTGTTTGAATTTGAGGATTCTAACAATGCAGGGATAGGAAATAGACAGGAATAGGATAGGAATGCACGTGCAAAACAGAGAATTTAAAAACATAGGATTTCTGCCAATCGGGGTGTTTGATTCACAACAATTGGAAGATCACAGGATGCAAAAAAGCATGGTGAGATTAAGTCAAACCACAAGAAAATGTACGGTTATAATGCTATTATGCTACTATCTCTTAGTCTTGTGCTTGATAAAATAGGAATATGAAAAGGAGGAGAAGTGGAAATTAGAATTCCTATGGTTTTTCTTTCAAGGAGACACTAAAGGAACAAATCCTACAGTTTTCCTTTACTCCATTCCTTTGCACCAAATTCATGAAAAGTAGTACCATAGGAAACTTTCCAATTTCGATGTTTTTCATTCACTTTTCCTTTCAAGCATTGGCGATTCTAGTAGGCAGGCTTGAGCAAGGAAAATCCTACACTAAAAAATGTTTTTCTTCTACTTCTATATCTATTACTTTGGACCCAGGCCACTGCCATACTAGCTCAACTCCCAGGCCCATCGACAAATGCACAGCTCAAACGCGCAAAGATAAATAATGATGGCGTTCAAGAGAGTCCATCACGGATAGCTAAGTTGCCTGGTACCTCACTGCTTGTCATATAGTAGGATAAAATAATCGTATTTCCCGTTACTATGAGTGCTCAGTGGACAATATATATAACATGTAGAGTAAAAAAGAGATGCAACAAGTGTACAACCTCTTTGGCGAAGCCATGTCGATCTCAGCATGATTGGGTTGGCCGGTGAGGATGCTCCAGCTGACTTGGCTGTCGGAGGAGGGGAAGAAGATCTTAGGCGTCTGGAGATGGAGCCCGAGGTACTGCTCCGCTGTGATGGAGGGTTTCGTCGTTGGAGCAGCTCTGGTGAGTTGTATGACGTCGAGGCTGAAGCGGGACAAGAGAGACAACGAACAACGTTAACCTGAGTGGAATTCTAATAGCATCTCCAATACATGACGTAAAATACATAAACACAAAGTGCTAGATGTAAAATACATTAGCCGCTCATCTCTGAACTTAACTGTCGAAACTGAATTTAACTGTCGAAACTTAACTTAACTGTCGAAACTGAACTTAACTGTCGAAACTGAATTTTGCTGTCGAAACTGAACGCACTAGCAAGGTGAGGCTACACGTCGGTCGATTGACTTTTTCATCTCTGGTCAGTCGATTTTGCAGCCATTGGATACGAAATCAAGGGCCTACGGTTCATCTTCAACCTCCACCCCCCTGAGCCGGCCAAACAGCAGCCCCCCGCTGCCCGCGGCCGGTGGTGCGCCGCCCCGCCCGCCCGCCCCGAAAACACTCCCCACCGCCGGTCCGCCGCCGCCCCGGCCATCCCTCTAGGCCCCCCATGCTGAGCTTTTTCTCCGGCGATCCCCACGCCACCGCCGGCGACCACCGCCCCCATCCTGAACCCTAAGATAGATAGTGGGGTACCTCTCCGGCGAGCCCCCCTCCCCGCCGCGGCTGGTTCTTCCTTCACCCCAGCGGCATCAGAGTGAAGTGTAGCTAAATCGGAGCAGCATCGCAAGCAAGAGCAAGAGCGAGAGCAGCGGCGCAAGCAAGAGAAATAGCAAGAGCAGACCAGGCAGGGGACCGAGAGCAAGAGCAGAGCAGCAGTGCGAGCGAGAGCTAAAGCAGCAGCAGGTCCTACTGATGTGGACGTCGCTGCCGAGGGAGCGACGCCGTGGAGGAAGTGGCCGGCGATGCCGCCGTGGATGGAGCCGCGCCGTGTCGGCTCGGGACCGAGTGCCGGCAGCACCGTGAGATCGAGTTAAGAAGAAAATGCGGAGATTAGTGTACAACCTCTTTGGTGGCGCCGATTAGGCCGCAGCTTCATCCGAGGAAACGGTGATGATGATGCTCTTCTGGTGGTGCAGGTGAAGACGGCGGTGTGGGAATGGAGGTGGCACGAAAGACGAGGGGAATGTCGGGGCAGCTCCTTGGAGGTGGAGGACGGTGTGGCTGAACCGGCGGGACGATGAGATCGATGACAGATCCTCATCCGGTACGGTGGATGAGGGACGTCGAGGTGTTGCTGTGGACGAAGTCGTCGGGGAAGAGGCTCCGGCTGGGTGGCGGACGGAGCAGGGTGTGGGGTTTCGTCGTGGGTTTTCATGGCCTCGGTGTACAAATGGGTGGGCGGATGGGATGGCAATGGGGAACCATGGCTTAGAGACGCGCTTGTCCGAAATGTGGGGTAAGTTACGAAAGTACCCCCACCGATTTGAGGCGGTTCTTTCGGTTCAGGGGTACCACGGGCATTCACGTGTCGGGATTTAACAGGAGGTGGGAGTTCTCGCGCGCGTTGTAATTTCGGAATAGCAAGGCGCGGGTTGAGATGGAGGGAGTTGTCGGAGCACAACGAGACAAAGATATATCTTAAATATTTCGGGCTAACAAGGCACGGGTTGAAGAGGCGGGAGTTTCCCAGCATGATAGACAGAGACGCTAGCTTGAATTTTCGGCATAACAAGGCGCGGCTTGAAATTTCAGAAGAACAAGCTTAACGTGTACCCCAAAAAAGACAATTTGCACCTCAACACGCACAACACACACACAAACACCATTTAGACTAGAGTAAGGTACACGTGCATTGCACGCATGAGATTTGGCAACCAAATTATGAATAAATACCACATTATAGCATGCAAGATTTGAGTCATATATGCATGATGTAGATGTTCGTTTAATTCTTATAGTTCATTTCATTCAAAATCATCTAGTTTTTATAAGAAAACTAATCTATTTTAAGATTCATGGAATTGTGCGTCGTAAGACATAAAGTAAAAACAAATAATGGCAAATCATGTAGAAAAACATTTGGGCAATTCTAATACGGAAGATTCTAGAACAAATAAGAAGTGCTTGTGTTTTGATGTTTGTGCATTATGCTTAAGTTCAACCATGGAGTCTTCTAGATTATACATGTGGCGAAATCTGGTGGAATCTAGATGATATCCAACGGCCAGTAGTGCTCAAATTTGCCATCTTTGGACCATCGGATTCGCCTCATCCAACGACCATCTTTCAAAGTTAAAGTTACCCGCACACAATATAAAAAATATATAAAATATAATATATATAGGGGTATAGATATAGATATGTGATGCAAAAGCCGCCCATCATCTCCAATTAGAATAGTGTGTCCATGCACGGATGCGACGTGGCCAAATGATGTCTGCCATCGGTATCTCAAATTCAAATCAGTCTGACCTTGTTCAATGTGTATACATTACAACATGCTCGTTTCCAAACCACACCGCGCAGATCTCCATTATATTCATGCATGCATGGGTTTCAAACATCAGGATCTCTTATTCAAATATTTGAATTCAACTTTTCATTGATTGTGACCTCACCTATTCAGCTATTCTTTTACACCCACACAGTAGTCTTCTCTTTATAATTGTACCACTAACCTTCTCTCATGCATGCATGCACACACACTACCAGTCGGCATTATCCATCGCACGCATGCAATCTTTTTCTTGAGGTCGGTCTCCCATGAAGGCACACACCAACACACATCCCCCTCTCCATCATATCGGGCATTCTTTATCTCTCACGCGTGCATGCGCAATGATCAATGTTCCTCTATGTATGTGTGTATATAGCTAGGTCTTTCATAGTTTTCCACACAAACCGATCAAGTGATATATCCAGTGAGGTCTCACCCTCTTTCCCACGTCCACATCGATCAATCTATACCTCTCTATATAGGATTAACATATATAGCTAATACACCCACATTAATTATGTATCCAACGTCCCCCTCTCATCATCCATGCCTTCCGCTTCATCTCTCAGACGCGTGCACAATGGCGAAGACAGGGGCAGTAAGGGCCCTGCCCCCTCCCCCCTAACATCACTATATATCAAGGGTAATATGAATGTGATCATTAGACAATTGCTGCTAAAAATGGTTTAAGTTCATGAATTGACCCTCCTCGTAAAGGATTAGCAATGCTTGGCCCCCTAGCTCATTTATTTTTCATGGCTCCGCCACTGCGCGCATCAGCGCACGTGTTCGCCCTCTCTCTCTAAATATCGATCTCGCACTTGTGCATTCCTTCATAGTCTCCCTCCACTCGGCCCCTCGCACCATCTTCTAGCCCCCCCCACCAGATTTTGCCACATGTACAATCTAGCAGACTCCATGGTTGAACTTAAACATAATGCACAAACCTCAAAACAACAGTGGTTCTCTTTTGTTCTAGAATCTTCCATATCATAACTGCCCAAACTTTTTTCTAGTTGAATTGCCATTATTTGTTTTTACTTTATGCTTTACAATGCACAATTCCATGACTCATAAAATAGATTAAGGGCTTCTTTAATTCAAAGGATTCTCAAAGGAATTTTGGAGGATTCTAATCATTAGGAATTTTTCCTATCTTGGTTGTTTGATTCGTAGGATTGTAAACCATAGGAATTTTTCCATATGATTCATTTGCACTAGATTTCATAGGAAACATCCCATCCACTCAAACCTCTTTGAAAGAATTCTACATTTTTTCTATGCACAACCAAACACTCGTACAATCCTGTAGGATTCAAGACGACATTCCACTATAATCCCATGTTTTTCCTATTCCCGCGTTCTTAGCTTTTTTATAAAAACTAATTGATTTTGAATGAGATGAACTATAAGAATTAAACGAAGGGCTACATCAGGCATATATGACTCAGAGCTTACATGCTATAGTGTGGTGTTTATTCATAATTTGGTTGCAAAATCTGATGCGTGCAATGCACGTGTACCTTACTAGTACTTCGAGTATGTGCAAAACACATAAATTAGAATACCAATGGCACGCTACACGGTGTCTCTCTTACAGTTCATGAAGCCACATGGCACATGTGTAGGCGTTGTCGCGACCTCCTTGCGTGGATTGATCACAGTGACGTGATGCTGGTTCCAGAAGAATGTACTCGTCCTCCCTGAGCCATACTGGCGGTACATGCACAAAGCGAAGATGTGCACGCACGCCATGCACCCACTCATTCCTCGCACGCACACGCGGGTACACGGGCGGACGCAATTTTGTACCAAGATCCACCCCATGTGATAATTTGACGCGTGTAAAGTCGTTCACTTCATTGATGGTCAATTAATACAGCACATGCAAATTGAGTGGACGTGAGGGCGGAAGAAAGACATTATTACTCCACTGCGCATGCGAGTAGTTAAATCGTGGGTTTCTAGTAGTACTTCCATTGGTCTCCTTCGTATTTTGTGCCAATTTTTGACAGTAACATAATATTTACGCATTTGAGCAGTGTAGTAGTACCTGAAATTTATGTTCCACTAAACTCATCGGGAGCCATTTTGGGCCTCGAAACCAAAGCCATCAATTAATCTTTACCTTGTTCCCATCATATTCGAAAGCCTGCTCACACCTACTAGTAGTACGTACCAAACCTGAACGTGTTCCCACTATGCAGGTATTAGTACTAGTGCTAGTACTTAGGTTATAAAAAGGGGAACTACCTAACTGAAAATCACTCTACCTTTCCTCCTCATAAGTGCTTCTTCTTCGTCCGTCGTTGCCATGGCCGGTGAGCAGAGCTCTAGGTCGAGAACTACTCGTAACAAGGGAGTGACAACCAAGGCTGCGGAAAAAAAAGAGGGCTCGCCACCACGCAGAGACCTCGAAAGATCTCTCACGGGCAGGCGATGGCTCCCAGGAGCGCCCTAGCCGCGGAGGCGAACATGCCGAGCCGGCGGAGCTGGAGTCGTTATCCCTCGACGACATGCCCGATCAGCTCAATAAGCAGAAGGAGTTCATCTAAGGCTTGATGGAGTTGCTGAAGGAGAGCCTCGACGACATGCCCGCTGAGCTCAATAAGCAGGGGGAGTTAACCGCCGGCTTCGTGATGCTGCTGAAGAAGAGCATTGCCTCGGAGAAGAAGGCGACCGGTGAAATCCTGCGACTTCGGGAAGACAATGCGAAGCTCTGCCACGAGATTGACCTGTTGAAGGAGAAGAACACCGGCTGGAAGAAGCTGCATGAGAATAGTGGTTCCTCGATGAAGATGCTGCAGGCCCTCGCCATGGAACAAAAGGAAGAGTTGGCAAAGCTCCGCATCGAGCACCCGACTGCTGTCAAGGTACGTAATATGGCCGTGGAACAGATGATGAAGGCTCGCGTCGAGAAATGCCGCGTCATGGACACAATGATGAAGATGGCGAAGGAGACGCGCAAGGAGATGGAGGTCGTGGAGGCGATGAAGAAGCAGTTACGACTCCATGATGAATTAGATCATTTGGGGTGATAATCTTCCTTCTTCTTTTGCTCATGTGTTTCATATTTTGCTTCGGGTGTTTCGCCGCACGTGTCACGTTCTCTGCGAGGCATGAATAGAACAATGTTTTTTTGAGGAAATGAATAGAACAATGCTAACAATGAGATGACTAGCAAATTAGATCATTTTTTATCGCCATATGGCACTGGGCTGCCGTGTTTCGTGCTCCTCCGTCGCAGTACTACTCCAGTGGAAAACTTGAGTATACCACACGGTTCTTTGCTCCTCCTCGATCAGGTCATTCGCGCATTTATACGAGCAGTCAAATCACAAGGCCCCGCCTTCCAGTAGTAATGAGCCGTCAAATCACAAAGGCCCTCGCCTCTCGTGAAACCGACCAAGCTAGACTGCCCCGCCCTCTAGCCTTTTAAAAATGTATACTTTTGTACAGCAGTAGTATCGATGGATTGCGCCATGGAGCAAAACTTGAATTAAAAAAAGGTGGTACATATAGAGAGCGCTCGTCGCCAAATTATGCATATAGTACTATTAAAAAGGCTAGTCACAATAATGGTGTCCAGCACAACCCACCCCTCAAATAAAAACTAAGAGGGTGCTTGGATACGTTTTAGTCACATGACTAAAAGTAGTGGGACTAAAACATGCTAGCCTCACCTATGCTTGGATCCAAATACTAAAAAGGCTAAAATCAAGTTAATGAGCATTTATTATCCTCCAAACCCTCCAATCCAGAACTCGCCTGTGTTAAAGGAGAGGAGTTAAATGAGTAGAGAGAGGACTAATCCACATTTTAGTAGGGGTACCCCTGACTAAAAAAATTTAGTCTCAAGACTAGTTTTAGCCCCTCTTTAGTCAGGGGTGCTTGAAACTTTATCCTCTTAAAGAGACTATTTTTAGTCAGACTAAAATAAGTCCCTTGGATCCAAGCACCCTCTAAGCATCCTGGAATTCGACAAAACTAAGCACCCTGAAATTCTTTGACAACTAAACTGCTGGCTATATGATGTTGGCCATATATATTGTACGTATATAATGTGAAGAAACGACTGGTAGTACTATACCAACTAAAAGATGAAATGTAAGAAATACTAGTATGTACGTACTGAAGAGTTAAAGTAACGAGAAGAAACATAACATAGTTCTGCTGGGGGCTCAGCACAACACACCCCTCAAATTAAATTAAGCACACCTGAAATTAAACTTTGCAACTATTCCGGTAGACGCTGCATTAGAACCACCATGAGCAACGACACTGCCACCTTACTCGGAGTCCTCGTCCACGTCCTTGACTTCGTCCTTGTCCCTCTTCCTCTAGGCCGATACTTCTTTGCTTGAACCGCACACTTGGTTGTTGCTCTTCATCCAACCCTTGTAGATATTGAAGCAAAGGTAGCCATCCATTGCAGCGTAGTGGATGTGGTCTATATCTAGTACATTCTACTGCCATGCATGACGATGAAACGTGTATAGAGGTTTCTCCAGTTTACCATATGAAGGATGAACCATGGCTCCTGCCAGGGTCAGCATTGAAGGCTGACGAGCGGACACCAGCCGATTCTTCTAGAGGTCGAAGGTGTTGCCTACAACGAGGCCTATCCGATGCAGGACGTCTTTGTCATTACCAAAGTCTACAGTAACGAATTTGACTAGGTTGCTCTCGAGGAAGTCCTTAAAATCCTGGCACTCAACGTCGGCATGGCATATGTGGTAGACCAAGCATAAGTCATGCACGCAAACTTGGATCACGGCGGGCTTCTTCCTCTCTTCGTCCTTTATATCCTTCTCTCATCCCAGGACTGTGGTGTACTCAACATCTAGCCCAGCGACCCACTCATCATCTGAGTCTTCGAACATGCGTCTGAAGCGAGAAAGGCATCCTTTCACCGTCGCGGAAGAACGGGTGTAGATGACGTCGAACTCATCACCGGTGATGGTTCTAACCTTGTACTCACCGCCGATCATGGAGATTTGGGACGCCATGGATTTGGGAGGAGGGTTAGGATTAGTGGAACTGCCGTAATGTGAATGGACGGGACGACTAGGAGCGAACCGTCGTAGTATTGAAGGACGTGCGGGGACGAGTAGGAGCGAACTGCCAGCGTGCGAACGGCAGGGTAGTGGCTTTCCATTCTCCCATGATACGGGCTTCCGAGAGCCCTTGGATCTGAGGTCGAACGGTTGCATGGCGTGATTCTAGACCTATGGGTGAATATCCTATCCTGGAGGGTTATTCTGCAAATTTTCAGCAACTTAGCATGCGATCGTTTGATCTCAGATCCAAGGGCTGCCAGCAGCCCGTATCATGGTCGCGCCTACCACGACCGTCGCGTCGCTCGTGCGGCCGCACCCTTGGAGATTTAACACGGTGCGTTAGGCTATCTGATGTTGGCATGTCATACATAGTCATCACTTAGTCACTCATACTACAACAAGGTTGGCTATAAGTGTATTTTTTTACTCCTCTCTATCTCTTTCTACATGGTGAAGCATTGGGAGAGGCACATGTATGGAGGAGGTCAGGAATCTGGGAGACTCACGCCAGTCGTAGCGCCGCAGTTAAAATGATAATGGCAAGTCAAATCACGGGGCCCCACCTGTCAAGCAATAAGTCACTGTCAAATCAAACAACCCTACATTTGCAGCAGCCTACTCCCTCGTCTTCTCGCGTCTCTGTCGAACCGACTAGGCGGAACTACCCCACCGCCTACCGCACAGGAAAAGCCCCGCCCTCGACTTTTAAATAGTATACAGTATACTAATTTTGTATCCATGGATTGCGCCCGCGCCATGGAGCAAAGCGTCAAGAAAACGGAGGAGAGATGGTGGTCTTGCAATAGAGAAGAGGGATAGGCGAGACGGTGGTTTTGGAATGGAGATGATGGAGATGAGAGGAGGTGGTTTTGCAATGGAGAAGAGGGAGAGGAGCATGGGGCAGCGATTTAGGATTGGACGAGAGGGCCGCCACGCTCTCACTGGATCAAAATCAAAATCAATTTGGTGACATGCATTCACATTTTGCTTGTGAAATACAGTACGTGGTCAAACTTTGACCCAAAATACGCGAAACAAAAAAAAATACTTCCAAGACCAGCGCCGTTCTTCCGCTCTTCTCCTCTTAAACCACCGCCGCTCCTCTCCTGTTCCAATCTAAATGCAGCGCTGCTCCTCTCCTCTTCCATCTCAAAACCACCGCCCCTCCTCTCCTATTCCAGTCCAAAACCAGCGTCGCTCCTCTCCCATTCTAATCCAAAACCAGCGCTGCTCCTCTCCTCTTCCATTCAAAAACCACTGCCGGCGAGTGAAGGTGCTGTGGAGAAGTAGATCGATGGAGGAGTACAACCGATACGTGAGGATCGCAGACGGCGACCCTGTGAAGCTAGCTAGGATGTTGGAGATATAGTCTTGGTTTGACAACAACGACCAACTAGCGGCGACGGCGACATCCATGGCCAAATATCTGCAACAGAGCGAAAAGGCGGTGATACTCCCGGAGGGAGTCGCGCCGGAGTACATAGAGCTGCTCCTCTGGGCCATGGAGCAAACAAATTCATCGAATCCGATCGTGAGGGAGCGGTGGTGGGAGTATCGATCCCAGATGGAGCATCCACCAGGGATTGAAGGATCGAGCATCTACAGGGTGCCGTCTGTGAGGGTGTCCTGTTAGAGCGAGCCGGTGGAGTCTTCGTCGATCGAACCCAACTGCAAGAGGAGAAAAGCAGTTGGCCCGACGATGCTTCCCCGCCATCGTCTCCCTCGCTGTTCACATCGTCTCACGGGGCGGCTATCTATCGCTGAGGAATAGGAGGGGGCTGCCCCGCAGCCCAATAGTCGGGCAGGTTGTGAATTCTCAGGAGGATCTTAGGGTTGTCAGTATTTGCAGGTTGTGAATTGTGTTTTGTGTTGTGTATTTTGAGAGTACTTTCAGATATAAATGTCTTTTGAATTTCAGATTTGCAGTATTGAGCATATGAAGTATTTTATGAATTCTAGATATCTATTTTTAGCACTTACAAAATGTAGTTTCATAGGAGTATAAAAGTGCAGACAATGTGATTCTCAGAGAAGAAACTGCAAGTTTCAGTTTCAGATAAGAAACTGCAAGTTCAGTTTCAGATAAGAAACTGCAACTTTCAGAGGCAGAGCATTTATATTAACACGGCCTTTTCAAATAGGGTTAACATCATGTTGGAAGTTTTATTCATGGTCGAAAATGGAACTACCAGCCAGTTAACATCATGCTGATCAACATTCATGCATAGCACATCTTCATATGATGCACAATCAAAATGCCCACACAATGTCGAGTGTGCGAAACACAGAGAAAACGAGGGACGAAGTTTTGGCAAGTGTTGGACGTGGTTTTGGGCTGCCCCGTCTAGGCTTTCATTTTTAACATGCGCAGCCCACGTCCTCGGATGGGAGGTCCATAGGCCTGTTTGTATTTTCTTAGGGCCGTCATGTATCTACCGGCCTATGGACCTCCCATATGAGGTTTTATTTTTGGCAGCCCAATTTATGTATTTTTTTAAGAAAACGTAGAGGTCTGTTCTATTTTTATATAAGAATAGGAACGCCAGGTCCAACTTATGTTTCCCTTCTAACTATATTGTATATATTTAAATTATTTTATATGTTGACTGTTTAGTTCACATAATTGGCAAATAGATGACCGCTCTCGCGATCCCCTTCGGCCCCGCCACCACCTCCACCCTCGCCGCCGCCCCCGCCACTACCTCCACCCTCGCCGCCGCCATAGATCTCGCCGCCACCCCACGCCTCCTGACTCCGGGCGCGCCTGCCCCCCTCAGCAAGTCCGCTCGCGCGCCCCATGGAGTCGCCGGCCATATCCACGGGGGAATGACTGGAAGACAGGTAGATGTACAAGATGCATCTCCCACATGTCTATAAAGCCTTCCCGCGAATGCTCCAGCCGCTCGACTCCGTTGCACCGGCGGTGCTGCGGGAGACTCGAGGGAGGAGATGGAGGGAGCGGGCGATGCGGATCCACAATGACGCTCTCTCCTGGACCCAGTGCACGCATGAATGGAGGGAAGCAGAGGAGGAAGCTGCGAGGGAGGAAGCCAATGAGGGACCGAATCCGTTCTCTCACTCGCGCAGGTATGCTCGGATGTGCAAGGATCATGTGGATTGGGAGCTGCTGAATCTAGCCCTGCGGATCTACTTCGAAGGAGATTTCTCGGAGAAGCACAGGATGCCCCACCCCAGTGAGCCACCGATTGCGTTCGTTCGATGGGCGAAAGGAGAAGTGAATTCAGGAGATCCATGCCATGCTGCGAGATGGGAATGCTTGAATGGACTCCTGCCCACCAGCACGCCACCGGAGCGGGGCAGGTGGATCCCCTACCTTACCTCTCCCCCAAACCTGCAGAAGATTGAAATTAGGCTTGCAATCTGCTTCAATTGAGCTGTCTGGTGGTTATTTCTGCTTCCTGAGAGACAACATCTGGCTGGAGGATGAGAAGGAACCAGGAACTCCGATGAATTCCCCCTATCACAATGGGGGGAGCGCCGGTTGGGCAGTGGTACGGCCCACCTCCACCCCAAATGGGGGCACAATCTGGGCAGGCTCCTGTAATTGCCCAAGATCAATCTGCTGGTGGTTCTGACTCTCAGATCAGTGGGAAATCTCAAGGCAAGAATCAGCAAAATAAGAGACAGGACATCTAGAAAACTGCTCCTGCCCCTGCTTCAGGCCTTATGGCATACTCTGAGGTGATCTGCTACAACTGTGGGGAACCAGGGCATCATTTGGATAAATGTGTCAAGCCCAAGAGTTGTTTTATCTGCAAAATGGTTACCCATAAAGTTGAGAATTGCCCTGTCAGAAGTAAAACCCACAGTTCTGCTAGATATATTGCAAGTGCTGCTCCAGGATTATGTCCACAATTGACAGAATTTTCTGTGACACAGAATTAGATAGTTTTTTCCCCTTTCTAGTTGTAGAGGTCTGCCCAGATGTGGTAGTGACCACACTCCTTTGCTCTGGGACTCTGGTCTTAACCAAACTCCAAAGAGCAATAGTTTTAAATTTGAAAAGTGGTGGTTGCTTAGAGAAGATTTTACTGAGCTAGTCAGGAAAATCTGGAATGAGCCTACTGGGAGCAGCTGCCCCCTAGAAAATTGGCAGATCAAAATCAGGAGATTTAGAAGAACTACCAAAGGGTGGAACTCCAATTAGGAAGCTAATCTTAGAAGATACAAAAGGCTTCTCCTCCTTGAGTTTGATTCTCTAGATATTAAGGCAGAAACCACTGACCTCTCTGAGGCTGAGACTAATAGATTAAACTTTGTCCATGGAGAGCTCAAGAAAATTTGGCTTCAAGAATAAATCAAAGACAAACAAAGGTCTAGAGATAGGAACATTAAGGAGGGTGATAGAAATACTGCTTACTTCCATGCAGTAGCTAACCAGAGGACGAGGAAAACCCTCATTCACTCCCTTGATGGCCCTAATGGCCCTGTTACTGAGGTAGATGAGATGCTGAAAGTGGCTAGTGACTTCTACAAAGACCTGTTTAAGAAAGAAAACCCTTCTGGGTTCTCTCTACAAAACAATTTTTTTCTCTGCTTCTGAAAAAGTCTCTCCTGCTGAAAATGAGCTGCTAAAAGCCCCTTTTTCAGAGACAAAGGTGAAGGAAGCCATTTTTAGCTCTTATCCTGATGGGGCTCCTGGTCCTGATGGGATTCCCTTCTTGTTTTACCAGCATTTTTGGGACTTGGTGAAAAATGATCTCTTAGATCTTTTCCAAGCCTTTCATAGAGAAGAGTTGGATCCAGCAACTTACTCATGGGGGGTCTGTTGGGGTCAAGTTAAATAACTGTGAAAGTGATTTTTTCCTTGCTGGTAAGGCCTTAGGCAAGGTGACCCCATCTCCCCGCTTTTGTTTAATTTAGTAGTGGACGTTCTTACTAAAATGCCGAGCAAAGCTGTTGATCATAGTCTGATTGCAGGGCTCTGTCCTGAGGTCTGCCCTGGTGGCATCATCTGCCTTCAATATGCAGATGATGCCATCCTTTTCTTAGACAATGACTCCACACATGCTAGCAATCTGAAAACTGTTCTAACCTGGTTTGAACAAGTCTCAGGCATGAGAATCAACTACTCTAAAAGTGAACTCATCCCTATCAACATGGATGATCAGGAGTTAGCTGACTTCCTCTCTATTCTAGTCTGTAATAAAGGTAACTTCCCCATTAAGTACCTATGTATCCCTCTCCACTATGATAAACTGAGAAGAGAGGATATCCAACCCCTTCTGGATAAAATTATTAAAAGGATTGCTGGGTGGAGGGGCAAACTTCTCTCTTACAGAGGTAGATTGATCCTC